>NC_088887.1:74227221-74527221 GCF_037157495.1 Lathamus discolor | reverse complement strand
GGACTTAGTAGGATCTCTAATGAACAAGTAGAGGCCAAGGGATGGGATTTGAGACTCAGAAACCTGAATATGGGAGTCTACGTGTGACTTACACAGTGAAACTCCAGTCCTTGTTTAGCTTAGAAAGTGATTAATCTAAACTTTAAGTGGATACCTGGTGACCGTATGGCTGTCAAAAGTCCACTAATTGTATTGAGCAGATGTACTCTGACTACAGCAAAGTAAGGATCTAAAGCCCAACAAGGACATACCTGAATTCTGATGACTGAATCTGCAGCCAAATCCCACCCAAGAACTGCACTGTTCCGTGACTGGTTTTACCAGTATGTAATCAGAAGTCAAATAGACCAATCTCGCTCCCACCCCCAGCTCCTGCTCCTTGGACCCCAATATGCACTCCCAAGTCTTATATTAGCTCATGGACACTGCCATAAAGCCATATGGGTTTAATAATAGCAACAGCGCATACCCTGGATTTCAAGTTTGCAACCTTGACTGCATTAACTTAGGGCACTCTCAGTCAGACTGTGCTGTCTGAAGCAAAGCCAGGTCAAGAAACTACAAAACCCCACTCTGTTCATACTTGCTTGGCATCACCTTTCCTCCCCCTCCCCTCCCCCTTACTAAAACTATTTCCTCATTGGCTGTGCCAAATAACTGCATGCACAATCAATCCCTAATCCAGTTCTAACATTCTCTTTTTCCTTGAACACACTACTGTATTTTCTAACATGTTTCTGCAAACCGAACTGCCTGGACTGACAGTCCTGCAGCTCTGTTAAAGCACAACTAACTGCACAGGCTGCGGGTTACACTGGCACAGCAGAGGACAAGCTCCCCTGGGGAGAAGCTTCATTGCAATGAGCAGATCAGAGTGATAAACATTTCACTTGGGCCAGATGCATCCAGAGCAGCATATTGAACCACACTAGACATTTTTTGCTGGTTTTGTCCTTGATTACAAAAAAAACAGCAAATATCCAAATAGAAACCATTTACCTTTGTACCGCAATCCTTGGACATAAACAGCTCTACTTCATTTTATTCACTTAGAGTGCCTGAGTTGAGGCGTGTAGTCTTGTCTTTAAACTACCTTTTTAATGAAATTTATGGGTTTTCTTTTGGAACTGGTTAAAAAAAAAAAAAGGACATATGGCTGTTTATACTGTTGCTTGCCTCAAACTGTCAGGAACAGATTTGGCTCGAGAGAAAAAGCAATGAAGACTCAGGAGTACTAGAGAAGAAATGTTGCACATAACTCCAATATTTAAAAGACATCTCGGATGTTGTCCTTTTCTGAAGCAACCAGGGACAGGAATCTTTGACAGGAATGGCAGCTCTCAGCCAGTGCTAATTCAGCTTTAGGAAAATGTGCACCACAAGAAAACTAGGAGTACAAAGAAAAGACAACCAATGGACTGAAAGAGGAAAAAAAAGGCACAGCTGGAAAAGAAATGAAAACTGATATTTCAGATAAACTGAACGAAAGAAAAAAGTAAGAACTAAATGCTGCCAGCTCTAAAAGCTTCAAAACCAGCTTGTCTTGTCTCCTATAAGACACCCTCTCCTCTTCTGCATCCTGCTATTTGCAATTAGTTGGCAAGAAGTTACCTAACTAAATCTGTATGTCACTGCAAATGGCCTGAATGCATGTCAGATATATCACAGAAATGTATCTGAAATTCCCAATCACATCCTTAATGCCAGTACCTTCTATTTGCTCTTGTCTCTTTAAGATAGTCTTTCTGTATCATTGTTTTTCCAAGCAAACAAGCATACACTTAGCTCCTCAGGGCAAATGTTTTCAGTGCCACCAACATGCTCATTCATTGACTTGGCATGCATTCTGCCATTAAGTTAGAAGCCTTAATATTTGTTTTGAGTTTTGTGGCGAACTGTGTCCAATTGTTCTTTAACAAGTGACCTTATATTAAAAAGGGTGTTTTCTTTGATACATTGGCACTGCCACTATTCTGTTGTATTTAAACAGCATCCTATCATCAATAATCTCTTAAGTCTACAACAAAGGCTAGAAATAGGCCTCCTGGGCACCCTGGGCCAAGAGGCTTAACTACCTTATGCAGGTCTCAATCCCAACAGCAATTCTCAAAACTCGCAGCCCGTATGTTGTCTGAGACTTCCAGATATTGATGCTTTAGTAATCAAGCCCAGGACTCCCTGATGCTGCCAGACATTCAAAATACTTGTCCTTTAAAACTCTGCATTACGTTCCTACATCGTATAGAGGTTATTTTATTTTTTATCATGAATTATCTTCACTCATGTAAGAAATTAGTTGCCAGGGCCCTTCGGCTATGGTAAAAAGTTACTTGCAGCTAATACAATTTTTCCATGAAAAATCAAGCTTTCAGCAGAACCAAAGCTATGGCCTCTACTTATGCATCTCTGCTTGCTGGAGACCAATACTGTCACACAAAAAATGACAGCGCCAACTGTCTCATGGATGTCTGTAGACAATGTATTTTTCTATTTATGAGCAATAAAAACCTGAAAAGGACCTTTAATTTGATTTTCTCAGATGCTTTTCTTCTGTCGCTCCTTGTGCTCACTAGGCACTTCTGCACAAAAGTGTTCTCAGTGATTTGGGCAGCAAGGCCCAACTTTGCAATGAGGATCTCTATAAAAGTGAGAGTTCCTTTTCTTAAGGGTGTAGGAAGTTAAGTTATACCTTTATTCTGATCTGCCTATATAAATCATGTAAAAAGTTAATACATTTTTGTGTTCAGCAGTGCTAAGTTTGTTGTCAACTCTTGTAAATATATGCAGTCCCTATATTCTTACAGCTACATCCTGACACTGTTCTTTTCCCAAGGAAAAAAAAGCACACACACACACGAACTATTCACATAAACTATAGTGCTTTTTGTACCATGACATGTGGAACACCTCAGATGCCAAGCACAATTTTACATGGTTGCTTGAGGAAACAGCATTAATCAGAGAGTGTAGAACATGCACACACACATGCTTTGCTTTTTGCACAACTCTTGCCAGAACCTGCCTGAAACAGTACAGAAAAATGTCTGGCACCACCCAACCCTCCCAGAAACTTCTTCTCAGGTAGCGGAAAGCATCCCTTTCCATTATAGTAATTTAGTGGGTTTGTGACTCCAGTACGCCCCACCATTGCCAAGTGTGGCCACTTTGTTGGCTGTTCCACTTGCTTTAAGATTCCCAAAGCAATGCATTTTTTATCTCCTCTATCAACCCCTGCTGCCAAATAACCGATAGTTTTAAAGGAAAATAAAGAATGGCTTGGCAATTTCTGCTCCCCTCCTACCTCTTAGAAGTCATTTCCAAAACCCTTCCCAGGCTACAGAAGCCCAAGACGTCCCCACTGAGCAGAGACCCTGATGAAATCAAAACATTTGATTCAACAATGGGTACTTTTCTCTTTAGTACTACTACAAATGGTTTATTCTCTACTTAGTTCTTTGCTCATATGCTTAGCACTTTATCAGCAGATGCCAATTCACCAATGTTTGTCCTCGGTCTCATCCCACTGACAATCCTTCTAAAAGCAGTTTATCTCTCTGTGATAATTCTTGTTTCGTTTTGGGTTTTTTCCCCATAGAAGAGGCACATGGACATAGAACAAAACAAAAATAAAAAAATATCTCACTGATTTCAGGCTATTAGATTGCAGGAGATTTTACAGGCTGATACAAAATGACACTGAAAATGGGTAGTAAAAGGACTGGAAAGGGATAGGTCTTTTGACACCCCCAGTACAAAACTGTGAATGCTGGAGTACCAAACAGGGAATGGACCACAGAAAGCAGCCAGGTTCTCATGCTCTCCCCAAACAGCATCTCCTGTTGCTGCTGCTGGCGAAAGACCACTGGCCTAGACAGACCACTGCTGTGACCCTGCATGACATTCTGCAGTGTTCTTACAGTCTAACCTATTCATTTAGTTGCTAAAATACTGTCCACTGTTCCTGTGGGGGATTCTCCACAGCTCATGATGATATCTTAACCTTTTCATTCACGCTGTGCCCATTTTTCTCCCAGTTTTTCTAAATGTTTGGCAGAATCTGGCTTACCGCAGATTGTGCTGCCCTGTATGTCGCAGTTTTGCAACTCTGTCTTACAGATATTTGCACTTTCCTGCCCCAGGCCTCTAGTCCTCCATGGCCATAATGCCAGAGCAGCCCTGTACCCTCCCCAGGAATACCTCATTTTCAACTGCATGACCTTTTCTGCTCAGCCAAGTCTAATTGTTTTGCCAGAAGTCAATTCTGGGTCTTTCAGCAACTTTAAAAGCTTTGTTCTACATTTGAACTGTGGGCTCTTCTGTTAAAAACAGTATCAGCTCTTCAGTAACGCAGCTCTTCAGTCTTACAGCAATTAGAATCTTGTAAGCATTTTAGTATTTGTTCTTGCTATTTAAAATACACTATTCGTATATTTATTTTTAGGTGGAATGAGGTAATGTTCATATTTCTGTAAATTCCACAGTGGCCCTTCTGCCCCAGTAAAATAAAAACTGAAAAATGAAGGACTGCAGCACCAGCTATCCTGAAAAATAAAACTACTTTCTGTTCTTTTCTGGTCATACTCTTTCATAGCAGATATGCAAAAAAATGCTTTTTAGCCTGTCTTTGGGGTTTTTTCCTAACTTCCCCTGAGCTTTGCCACTCTGACAGGGCTACAAAATACTACTTTCCTAGTCAAAATAAACTCCTGGCTGGTAATTCTTCAGTACTACATTCTGCTCAGTGATCACTCGGCTCTGGGAAGTTTAACAGTGGCCTGACACTTTCAGCAGTCACATTTTAACTAACCAGAACCAGCTTCTCACCACCACCACCATCAAGTTTCACCCTGTTCAGCCATGGTCTACAGGTACCGAACCCAGTGGCATCTCCAGAAGTAAAAAGAAACTTCCTTGGTGAAGAACAAACATTATTACCGTGGCCCATATGCTGTGCATGGACCATCGGGAAGACTTTCCACAAGTCATCAGGAAGACTTTCCTTTACACAAACCATCAACAAAGACACACTTACCAAAGTAAGTAACTGATACCAGGTCTGACCCCAAAATCCAGACTTTCTATCAGTGAGAAAAATGAAAAATTATTCTTCTCAGTATTAAGATATTTTCCCAGTATTATGTTATGTTTAAGAGGAGGACGGACAACTGCATCAGGTACCAAAGTGAGCACATTTAGAAGGGTAAATCTAAACCCATTATTTCAGCATACAAGTTGCTTTCATAGTAAGAGAGCTCTGCTTATTTAAACATTAGACTGATTTCAAAACCCAATTAAGAAAAACAGAAAGAAAAAGAGATTTAGGAATATAACTGTGGAAGAATTGATTCACTCAGCATCCTTCTTCCACAGTGCAGGAACAGCTATTACGGAGCCTGTGAAAGATCCTTCCTTTCTTAACACACAAATTTCCACTATTTCAAGAATGCAATCAAAGTGAATAATTTTTTTTTAAATTATACAAGCCTAGCCTGTAATGCAGCCAGAGACATGTGACATTCAGTTCCCAGCTGAACTCTCATCTTTTGCTGTATAAAACTGCCCATACTGCAGCCTCTACCTGTTGAAGAACAAAGTCTTAGAATCCCAGAATGGTTTGGGCTGGAAAAGACTTTAAAGGTCATCCAGTTCCAACCCCCTGCCATGGGCAGGGACACCTTCCACTAGCCCAGGTTGCTCAAAGCCCTGTCCAACCTGGCCTTGAACACTGCCAGGGATGGAGCATTCACAAGTTTCTTGGGCAGCCTGTTCCAGTGCCTCATCTGGAGTTTTCAAATGAGCTGCAGAGTTCACCAGACAGCCATGCTATCAGTTTCAGCAAGAAGAAAGTTCTTATGTTCTGCATGAGATGCACACATAACCCTGGCAGCACATTCCTATGAGATGCAGTCTTCCTTTTGCTAATGATAATTCCTTGTTCCACATGTTTGTTTTGAGCATAAATATGCATAATGATTTAACACACACACACACACACACACACCAGCTATACAGCTTAGTAATTCAAATTACCCCCAAGTTCCTCCCTCCTTCTTGAATCAAAAGTGAAATCTCTGGAAGTCCCTTTGCTGAACAGTGAAATCCCAATTTGTAAGCACACATTGTCCTATCTATAGCATATCAGCAGTTTCAGGCAATCTAGATTTGTCCTTATCACCATTTGGAACAGGATTGTTACACTGTTATGACTGACAGCAGAATTAAAAGATTTCTAGCTACTGTGAAGTGTTAGAAATGTTAATGATCTTCACAAGTCTTAAGAACAATCATCAGTTTGAGCTACAGATATGAAAGGCTGCAATAATGCTTAAAACCTCAGGTAAGTACTTAATAATAACAGTAAATTTCCACCTTGGCACCAAAAGCAGAAGAAATATAATACAGAGATATGGACCAAAAAGAAAAGGAGAAAACTGCAGAACGTAAGTTCACTGACATCAGAGTATTTCTTTGCCCTCTTTCAGAATAAGAAAGGCAACAAGAAAATATCTTCTAACAGATACAAAGAGCCCCAGACAAATGGAGTCTCTCTCTGGAACTTCTCCACCATAACCAAAAGGGGAGAAATTCCCAAACCACACAGAATGGGGGCACATCACTGG
The DNA here is from genome assembly GCF_037157495.1 of Lathamus discolor. Lineage (NCBI taxonomy): Eukaryota > Metazoa > Chordata > Aves > Psittaciformes > Psittacidae > Lathamus > Lathamus discolor. Next base: position 74,520,601 of record NC_088887.1, on the reverse strand, counting down.
ACCTCCACACAACTATCCTGCTTTCTAGAAGCTGAAAATGTCTTGAGGGTAATCTGATAAAAGAAAATAGAGAAGCCAATTTGGAGAAAAGACTATTGAAACCTGACTGAAATTTGTATTTAGAGGTTTCAGTCCAATGTACCAAACTACCACAAAGAACAACTACATTTTTGTCTTCCTACCACTAAGCCGCAATCTGCTTAAAATGTTCGAGAAATGACAAGGAAGGCTGCACCTTACAATGCTCATGTGCTCTAGAAAAAGAAATAGAGAAGACAGAATTCCCGCAGGTGAAAGCTAGCTTTATTTTTCCCCAAGTACTATATTCAAAATACCAGTATTCCACACGTCATTGAGAAAACAGGAGGAATAGCCTAGTTACAAAAGTATTATCTACATTTACCTTATAAATGGAGAAGTATGGAAACAAAAAGGAAAATAGTAAAGAAAAACAAGAAAAGCAGAAAAGTGGTAAAGGAAACATAAGGAAGCAAGATGACAAAAGGTAAGAAAACCACATTTTCCAGTATTACTTTATCTACTTTCCCATGTTAAATATGGGGTTGCATCTTCAAATCTTATTAACACTAAGAAAATACAAAACCTAAGAAGGTTACACATTTAATTTTTGTTACTGCAATGATACCTATGGCCTTGATACTAATACATGGAGAATGACAGGCATACTTGTTCTTACAAAAATTCTACACACAAATACAAATGGGTAAAAAAAAATGGCCTGAGGGAAAGGATTGAGCTTGATTACACATGACTGCTACAGTGAGAACAGACCTTTAGCCTTCTCTAAAAAACGAAGATCTCTGTATAAACAGGAATCCAACTATCAGCAGCAACTCTATAGCCTTTATGTGTTTTATCCCATGCACATATCATCAATCTGAGTAAATACACAGTCCATATGATGCAAGACACTGATCCTTACATTCAAAGGAATCGATGACAGGTACAGCATAAAGACCAGCAATAGCTTTGGCATAGATTATCTCCACTGCTGGTCACCATCAACAAGACTAATTGGCTACTGGGACTTAACAATCAAGGCATTCAGGGACAGTGGAATGAAAGGTCAATAAAGAACTGCATTATTTAGATGACTGTGCTAAACTCACAGCTCCTGCATGTTGGTCTGGGAGACACAAGCACAAACCAAGCCTCCTATTCCTCCTCAACCTCCCGCCCCCCTTTTTTATGGGGAGAGGGAAAGGAGAGGGAAAGGGGAGAAGGGTGATGGTGATGACCAGGAAGGCAGGATGGACAGTCTTTTCTTCGTTCATTTAATGATAACGTGTGTAACCTTCTGTATGTACGCACATACAGAACGTATCAAATGACTATACTAAAAATTAGTTTTTATAATAATTACTATTATTATTATTTTAACCTTTTTTTGAAATTAAAATTCAAAAGTAACCAATGAAAAATATATACCACATTATTTTTCTTTACATTTTAACTGGTCTCTTATTACGCACTAGCAAAACGCACTGTACCATGCTTCTTGGGAATGTGCAGTTAGAACATCAGTTCCACAGCCAGAAAGTTACATGAGATTTCAGTAGTCAAATGCCACCAGGCAACTGTTAGGGTTTTTTTATTATTTTATTTTTTGTTTAAACCTCAGCACAGCTGCAGAATCTTGTGATCTAACCATCAAACAAAACTACCAGGATTCAGCAGAAGTGAAACCAAAAGGTGTCTCCAAGATACAGGTCTGCTCTATGTACCAGGCTAAAGAGAATATGCTGACATTTAACACAGATCCCACACAACTCTCACAGCTGTTATTTTCTGACAGCATATTTATGATCATATTTTAGATGCACCCATGCAAACACTCAGAACAAGCTACTATTAAATGAACAGAAATCTCTCTTAAAACTCACACATGCACGCATACATACAAAACCTGGCTAAAGTGGAATAAACAACACAACAAATCCCCAGAACCCCACCTCTCACAGGAATCACAAAATAACAACGTCATTGTTAAACTAAAAGATCCTGGAATTCCTTCTACACACTTTCCCTGACATCTTCACACAATAAAATGCAGGGGTCAATGGCAGTGAAACAAGGGACGGCAGTTCCACTCTTGTGCACATACGAAAGCAAGTGACCCAAGCTATTATTCCAGCCTGAGGCACTTTTTGTTCCTAATATCCAGATGCAGCAGCTTTTATTTTCCTTTCTTTTCTTTTTTTTTTCCCCTTGAAAAAAAGAAATGACTGTGGACACCTCCTTCACATTTTCCTTTTCTTCAGCATTTTCACTTCATAAAGCTGCAGTCAATGTGTTTTGTGTGTAGTGAGAAGGGAATGGCACATTCAGTGGTGGTCTCAGCCGCAGCCTACATTGGTGGCTCAAGTAGTCTCAGGATTAGGTCTTTGTGTGTGATGAAAGGATATGAAAAGTCAGTTATTTAAGTTCAGTCAAGCTGTTGATTTTGGGGAGGAAAAAGGTTTTGCAATTCAGTTTTCCTCAATAAATCATTGCCCTTTTTCAAGATAGTTCACATGTTCACAGTGTTCTCCAGAAACAAAACAGATCATGATTTTTCCCCCCCTCAATCCAGCACAGGGTAAGAAATCAAAATGAAGGGGCCATCACATTAAGTTACTCAAATTCACTGGAAACAAAAGCAGAAAAATCAACTCTGTTAACAAGTAATAATATCACTGAAGAATTAAAAGGGCAAGAAACTAGAGAAAAAAAATCCCTTTAAAATTTATCATAATAATTAACAAAACCAAAAAGAAGTCTGAAATGTATTTCACTGTCCTATATATCCAATCAGTTTACACATATAATTTTCAACCAATAGTTTTATCAGTTTGGGTACTCATCCTGCATCACCCAAGACCATTATTTAAAGATGTTAAGCCTCTGCAGATCTATCTCAAGTCAAAGTGAGATTCAGGGACTAAAAATAAGCCTCATTTTGTCGAGTTCTCAAAAACAGGGCATCCAAAATACTGGCCACTTAGGAACATCTGGGCTAATGTACATAAAATACTATTAAGGATATTGGATTCTTAATTCCCAATTCTTCCCTGTTAAATTCTTTTATTCTGTTCCTTAGCTGACCTTTTCCTGAATTTATATAGTGTTGTTTATTAGTGCTGCTTTGAGCTAGACATTGCTATGCATTTTAACCAGGATATTTTAAACTACAAGCCCCACACCTACCACTGAAGTCCACATCAACAGAACCTTGTACTCCCACAGAGCTTAAGGCAGGAGGAGGAACAACAGTTGGTTATAACACTGAGTAAATCAGCTGGTATTTTCAGAGAAGCCTAAGAAAATTAAGTAACAAAATCCCAGTTTTCTTATATGGCCCCTGAGTTCCTTAACTCCCTTTGGACTTACTCATAGGATGATCAAATTTGTAACAAGGGAGCATTTCTGCAATTATTTGGGTAGCTCTTTGAGGCTGGTGTCAGGCCCGCCCTCTGATTAACAAATACATGAATAAAGCACATGTATCTACATGAAGTAGATTTTTAAGTCCTCTTAGAAAGTTCTAAAGCACTGTGATGGCCTTCATACAAGTGACCCTTCACCTGAGGAGATGGCAACTTAGTTGGAAAACACCTGCCACAAATCCTTAACTCAGAAAAAAGAAAGCAAGATGCAGAACTGAGGTTAACAGGACTATGGTAAGTAACTAAAAATACATCAGTTCACAAAGAAACCCAAACACCATCTTCACCAAACAAGTTCATTCAGCTTTCTGACTATCTGAATCAACCCACAAACATTAATTACTACCTGATTTACAAACATACTGAGTGCCATATTTGGTTAAATAAATGAACATAGCATTGCTTTTTATTTTTTAGGAGATGGGGTATGGAACTTGACAGCTAGCCACGCTCCATCACAGCAGACAAGGCCCAGGCTTAGGCTGCGGACTGTAAAGTGCAGATTTTTATTTCAATGACCTTTGAACTGGACTGTACGCATACAACTAAAGATAATCTCAGTTGCATTACCTAGCTTTGGTTTCTTTTCAGTTTCTATCCTTCAGATATACTCACAGAGCCCTGTTCAAAAGCCACGTAGTCGAACATAGCCATACATGTGTTCTCATAAAAGAGGCTTATTTTTTATTTATAAATCTTGTGGCTACAGCAGCAATTTCTACAAAAAAAAAAAAAAGATAGTCAACTGCACTAACATGGCATGTCTCATATACTGCTGAAATTCGTTAAGTTAAAAAATGACTGCCTTGTTCTAGTGAGGACTGCCCCTCCTGCCCCCAGTCTCTTCAAAGTAGGTGTGCTATATTTTAGTGCACTTAAAAGCCAAGAAAGAAAGGACAGCATTTAAATTTAAAGGCAGTGAGAGCTGCCACTTTGGGAGTTATTGCAAAGCAACAGTTTTGCAAACTCTAGACAAGACTTTCAGAATACACAAGGTCTATGATGCATTTTTGTGCTTGCCACGGTCATTTTTGTTTTGCCGTTAACAAGTATGTGTACAGTAACTATCTACTATCTTGAAGAGAACCAACTGTTTCTTCTTTGTTGACCCAATGGAAGATGCAAAAAAAATGCAAGTCTTTTAGCTGAAAGAATTAATTTTCATCCCATATAGCTGTCTAGACTCATCATGCTCATTCTGACTGCAGTTCAGTGTATAAATCTTATTAGGCACCCTAAAAAGAACACTATCAATTTTTAGCATTGCCTTAAAATCTCTACTCAGTGCAACTATAAAATTTCAAAACTAGTGGATTTTATTTATTTATCTGTAGATATTTAAATGGGCTGATCTTGTAGGTTTTCGGTGTCCAATCACATTGTGTTTATCTGTGCAGAAATTATACACTCACTTGCCAATATAGTAAAAGGGTGGAATGCTTCATAATGATCTTAGCAGTAACTCAGAAAAACGACCACTTCTTCAATGCAAATCCGCTCAAGAAAAGCTTCTACACACAAAGTAAGATGAACCAGTTACTGCATTGTTTATTAAGTTTCACTTGATTTCTCCTGACAACCATTTAAACAATGAATGTTGGGAAATGTCTCTCAAAGAATCAGCAACAATGGCTGGGATCAGGGCTTTTATATTTAGCTAATACTGTTTTTAGAAAGGAGAAAATATTTCTTCCTGAAGGGATTATAAAGTCTTATAAAAGACACCTGCAAACAAAACAAGTGACAAAAGATCTCTATCATAATTGATAACAGTTATCCTGTGTAAAAATCTATGCTTCTTCAGAAATAAATATATCTTTGCTATTGAATTTCAAAAGGCACCCACTAACCAACAAGCCTGCTGATCAAGAACAGTAAGTTTGAGGAAACCTGCCAAGAAGGAAGTGCCTTTGTCTTATGGATAGCAGCACATTATTAGTCAACAATAAGTTCCTAAATTTTCTTTTCTGATGCCAAACAGGTAAGCTTTGAAGCATAGTATCTTTTTAATAGTGTACTGGACATGTAACATCTACTTCATTTTTTTAAGAAACAAAACTTCTCACTCAGAATTCAAAGTTTGGAATTGAGAAATAATTCAAAAGCCAATTTAAAGGAAATGCAAAAACTAATCAACATGAGGGGAAATGTTTACAAAAATGCAGATTACAGTAGGCACCTGAAAGAAGAAAACAGTCACATAGAGAGCAACAGCCTTCATTCTTTCATCCCAAACTAGTTAAGTTTTGGTAAGCATATACAGCCTGAAGTATCTACATAGTGGTCAAATAACTAAGTTTTCCAATCTGCTAGTAGACAATTCAGCCCTTTGTATGTGCCATGCATACAGGTCGTCTTCTTCCTTAGTTTTCTTTTGGAGCAAACCAGTTGATTCCCTCAGAAAAAGAGAAGAGTATAATTCTCAAAAGAGTTTGCTTCAGGGTCTGCTCCCAAAGGGAAGTATGGGCAAGACCACACCAATTTTGTCTCCCTCTGCTTATGCAGACTTCTCTAATACTTTCCCAGCAAATTTTGCATCCTCAGACAACCCCACATGCCTTTAAACCACATGCCAGGGCATGCAGGACACCCACTCAGTTTCTTGCTAAGAAAACACCATGCAAGTGGGCTGCAACACAACTTTCACATTACTGAAAGTGTACAGAACTAAGGACAAGGGTTAATAATTTTATTTCAAAACCACAGCATCCAAAGGATGCTCTGGCCATGTGTAGTATAAACATACACAGTGATGTCTGCCGTAAAGGGGACAAACTCGTCTGCACTGCTTGGTCTAACAGCCAAGGAGCACTGTGCAAAAGAGATGGTTTTGATTTTGTGGATGTTAAGTCCTATGCTAAGAGAAGAGGATAATGATTGCAGGACAGCCTGATCTTCCAGCCAAAAAAAGGAATATGTATTGTCCCAAGAGATCTGAAAAAGTAAAATAGTCTGTCTAATAAGACAGAGACTGAACAAAATATTCAATCTGTATAACCAGTAGAAAATAAGCGGTGTGTTACAGAAAGATGTTTATATTGTACTTTCAGGAAGGAGTCTGTCAGGGCCTTAAAAGCCCATGAACTCAAAATCTTGAAATTCACTCCCTAACTCTCAAAAAACCCCAATCACTTTAAGTGACAGGTAAAATACCTCACCTTCCTTTCTTCTCCAAAAATGACGTGGCACTGTAAAGCTTTGCGAAATAAACGCACATCTTAACTTTAACAACTTAAACAAACTAGGAAAAACTTTACCTTAAAAAGTGTTTTTAACTCACTCCTTGGAACATACCTTTTTCTTTCCTATTTTCAAGAGTTCAGCACTAACACGATTAAACTGCTCAACCCACAGTGTCTTTGGCTTATTTTTAAAGAAGTCAAAACAAGGTTTAGATCCTGAATAAGTTATCTCTAAGAGACAAAGAGAAGTTAGCAACAGCGCCTTAAGAAACCTTTCTGATTTGAGCATGACAGCTCTGATCCACTAAGTGGATCCAAGTCACTGTTTTCTCTAGCCTCCATGATTGTGTGTGATTCATGTTATTTTTGTACAGCACACTCAATTTTTTTTTTAGCTTTATCCTTCCACATTTTTTATAAGGAGGATTAAATAGCAACTGCAACAGAAAAATTACCTTGATGTCATATATAATCCCTTATCCTTTCATCGTCACCAAAATCTCAGTGCTTTGTCCATCTTTCTTGTCTGCAGCAACTTATTTCACTTGTTCCTATTAAGGCTATTATATTCACCCTATTACTACTAATCTTTTCTTTGTAAATAGCCACACCTATTTTAATCCAAAATGGTGTGGTAAGCATTTGATTCTTTGTGGAAGTAGACATTTAATTAGGTTAATCTGTGCTATCTTTTCATGCAAGTTGATTGTTTCTTTACTATGGACATATTTCTTATAACAGCAATAAGCTTGCCAGATCGCTTGAAGGCAAATCAGGAGCAATTTACCAAGCATGTAGCTACTATGAACTGAAATCTTGACATAATAGCAAGTTGTGTATAGCCACTCCTACCTGCCAGTTATTACTCATGTTAGCTTTTTACCGACACATTAAATTTCAGCCACACCTTTCTTTCACAAACAAGTACTTTCTTTCAACTCAGCTACATCTGTGACAAATAGCTGATCTTCACCAGAGCATACGGGAATCTAAATTCAGAATGCAGTGCAGAAGGCTTTGACAGCAGCAACTGAAATTACCTGCACAAAGTCCAAAAATGTCAATGGAAGCAAGTCATCCAGGTGGCCAGTATCTTTGGAGAAACGATTCAAGATTCTTCCTGCAGAAACAGAGTTGGAGAAGAAAAGAAAAAGAAAGTAAATATAATTCCAGAAAAGATCAAAATATCTCAAACATACCACGTTTTACCATTTTAGAAACAGTTAAAAGGAAACAGCTGGAATCTAAAGATAAAAAGACAACTTCTGAAACCACCATGAAGGGAATCTTTTACAACCACGGCAGTGTATTTTGAAGAATACTTTTTTACAAATGTCTTCTACCCAGATATAAACTCTGTGCTTAAAATGCTATGAAAAAATTAAAATGGGCTTTGAAGATAATAGTTCAATAGAATTTAACACGTAAAACATGCTTTATATGCTCAGCATGTGCAGGTAAAGGTTTACAGTTCGGACAACTTGGTGCAAGTTTCATCAAGTAAAATCAGCCAGAGTTTGCTCCTATCCTGAAACTCACTAGTGCTCACATGTCCCAGATAGATCACAGTTGATCTAACTGATCCTTTTTAGCATTTCTGTTCCCACGCCTCCACCATTATATGTGGATTCAAATTTCAGCATTTCTGAAATGAAATTTGAGACAGATTTCATGCAGCCTTACATTTATACTCATTCAAAACCATGACAATACCGATCTTTATTAAAGCTAATAAAACAATTTTTAATCTGCTGTCAGTGAAGCATTTACGCTTCTCTATTTTCCCAAGTTCTACTTGAGTGAAAAATTCAGTTATAGCAAGAGTTCTGTAACAATTAAAGTCACAATGCTGCCACCTGTAAGTGGATTAGTGTCTTTCTCTATTAATCGATATCTCTACTCACCAGGAAAGAAACTAAGCTAAGGATGGGAATCTGGCCTTTTCTAAGATGTGTAATGCCCATACATGCATTCACATTGCTTTTTTTATCTACATATATCTTGATTCAGTTATTACTTCTAACTGGTACAAACACATTCACTGCATTGGCAACAAAAGACTTTTCTTTTTCTTTTCAAAGGAGCTCATTAAACTGAAAGTAGTTCAGTTTAAAGTTTCCAAGGAGTGTGTTGGAGACGTAATTCAAAGATAAAAGATACTGAAGTAACTTCTGTAGCAATCATCAGTTTAGTTTTCTGTTCACAGCTGCCTCGGGATTATGGATTTTGTTGCGTAATACTGACTTCTTCTTTTAAGGGAATTTCTGTTCCACACCAAGCAACATACAAAACATGCTCTGCTAAGGCCTGAGACAAGGCTCCAAAGAGAGATACCGATGACTAACAGCTTGTCCTGCAGTACTTTAACACCAAAAGCAGTTACTTAAGGCAGACAACAGTAGAATTTATCCATATTTTTAGGCTTTGCACAAGGAAGAGGAAGGGTATATAACAGCACAAGACAGCATCTCCTTCATGTGTTTTTACCAGGAATGGCAGCCGTGGATACTCCCTTTCACTTATTTCCTGTTGGGGCAAACACATCAGAAGGAACTCCAAGGCAATTTTTTTTCATGTTTCCTTTTCCTCTGATTTCCTTACAGAGAGACTGTCTGTGGTCAAGTGATCTAGTACATATGGCATGCATGCTCTAAGCTAAGACTTCTTAATATCTCTAAATATCCCATTCAGGTTATTTTCAAACAAACCCAGACTTCACTGGGAAAAAAAGAAGATAATTCAAAGAGGTTAAATGCTTCCTTCTGACAGGACTTTCCTGAGCAGCTTGTCCAGGAGGGAAACAAAATGGCACATTGGACTGTGCCAAAGTATTAACAATCTGTATCACGGAATCATAGAATAGTTACTTGCCTGAGTGACTTCACTTTATTTTACAGACTGAAGAGCAGGGCAAGGAAGATGACAGTGCCAGGCCCCTCTGTGAAATGCTCTGAGACCCACCAATTGCAAGCTGTACACAAGGGCAAAAGATTATTCCCACAGCGAGCAAATCTCACGTTACTTCAGCCTTAGAATCTCCTTTCGTCTCTTAACCCCAAATAAGTTTTATTTGCCGTGTTTTCAGACTGATGGAAGAAGCTATTGCACAAGCTATCTGCAACACTATGGGGAGGCGGCAAGGTCACTCAGGCTGGCTGCTTTCCATAGCCACAGCACAAGTCAGGTCAATGTCAGCACCTCCAGGAATCAAGCAATGTGTTTACAATCACCATCATCCCACAGGTGGGACAGCACATACAAACTTGTTCCTGGAAAAGCACTGTGCTTACTCTCATTTTGTACAGTATAGACAAGGCCTGAAGGGCTAGAGAAGCCATTACAAAGTCAGTGTAATGTTGCTTGCTGTGAAAAGAGATTTAACTCTTGGGTTGTTTTAGTTCCAGCAGTATCTTAGAATTTAGCTGTTATTTCCCTCCCTTGAGATTCCTATTGAAGAGTCACCTGGTAAAGTTGCTCAAGGAGGAATTTGCCGATTTTGAGTCTAGGTTTTGGTTTGGGATTTTTCATCAACTGTGGATACGACACGATGTGACATTTCAGTTGGAAGGGACCTACAGCAATCACCTAGTCCAACTGCCTAACCAGTTCAAGGCTGACCAAAAGTTTATCCAAATGCCTCTTAAACACTGACAGGCTTGGGGCATTGACCACCTCTCTAGGAAGCCTATTCCAGTGTTTGATCACCCCCTCAGTAAAGAAATGCTTCCTAATGTCCAGTTTAAATCTCCCCTGGTTCAGCTTTGAACCACTCCCACACATTCTATGACTGGATATCAAGGAGAAGAGCTTAGGAGAAGGCTGTGACAACCTCCAGCCATTTCCTGAGAAAGTTTGTGTTGCAACAAGAGCTTTAGGCTGCAAGCATGATACAAATCTGTCCTTGTGCTTTCAGGGGTAAAAAGCTGGTATAGATATAAATGAGAGCTGCTGAATACTTGCTTTCATGCTGCACACCAAGAGCAACTGCAGCAGTATTTACCTCCACAGCAACACCTCTTCCAGGGAAGTTCTTTGAGGAACATAGTCTGAAAGAAAAGCTTAGCTCACCTGAGCTGGCCTCAGTAGTCCTCTAGCTTTATTATCTCTTCTGTGTTGCCACTAACCACCAACTACTCCAATTCCCATTGGTAATCAAGCTGCTAATCAATTGCAAAAACTATTTTTGGCGATCACCTTATTAAATGGTTAACAGTGTTTCTATACACTGTGTTCTGACTGAGCTGTGAGCTGCCACTAGGAAAGTGGAAATTAATCTGACACTATCAATAAAACATGAAAACATCTTTTAATCTGGCTAATCCTCTTTAAAATGTAAATACAGTAATTCTGTAAAATGATATAGACTAAAATATGAGTGAGCAAAAGAAACAATATATGAAAAAGACAGACCTTGACAACTGGAGCCTTTTACCCTCCACCTGATAGAATCATAGAATCATAGAATAGTTAGGGTTGGAAAGGACCTCAAGATCATCTAGTTCCAACCTCCCTGCCATGGACTGGGACACCTCACACTAAACCATCCCACACAAGGCTTCATCCAACCTGGCCTTGAACACCACCAGGGATGGAGCACTCACAGCTTCCCTGGGCAACTGATTCCAGTGCCTCACCACCCTAACAGGAAAGAATTTCCTCCTTATATCCAATCTAAACTTCCCCTGTTTAAGTTTGAACCCGTTACCCCTTGTCCTGTCACTACAGTCCCTGACGAAGAGTCCCTCCCCAGCATCCCTATAGGCCCCCTTCAGATACTGGAAGGCTGCTATGAGGTCCCCACACAGCCTTCTCTTCTCCAGGCTGAACAGCCCCAACTTCCTCAGCCTGTCTTCATACGGGAGGTGCTCCAGTCCCCTGATCATCCTCAACTAAAGCAATTTAAACAGTGGGGACGTGAACCAGCTGCTTCCTAAATAAACATTCAGGTGAATCTCTGGTAGCAGAACTTCTTTTTTTTTTTTTTTTTTTTTAATTTTTAATTTTCAAGTTACTGAAAAAAAGTTACTTATGTTCTACTTAGTGTTTGCACACAGTAATTCTGGAAAACATCACCTGAAGTCAGGAAGCCTAGAAAAATACCTCGCTTCTCGCTAGGAGGTCCACATCTCCATCTTGTAACATTAATTTGGTGACCATTAATGCTTTTCTACTGCTAAAGCAAGTGACAGAGCCACAAGCCTTAGCCCTATTTTTGTTTATTGTTGGTTTTCAACGATATTACCCCAGTGACTGTATAGACAGATGTATTTCAGATCCTGTTCATACGGATATAACTGAACTGGCATTTTATTCAGCATTTGTCCTACACAGAAGCAAGCTACGGTAACCTACAAAAGCAAGTTCACTCACCATATACCAGAGAGTGCACCTCCAAGTAGAAGCGCTGTGCTTTGGAAATATCTGCAAAATGTGCCATAGCCATTGTGATATTGCATCCAGAGTGATTGCTACATTTGTAAAGGATGTCTACAAGCATATTTCACAAGGCATGAAGAAACAACTGTTTCCACGCACTGGAAGCACAATAAAATCAGTGGCTTGCTTATGCATTATTAAACATGCAAGCAAGAGGAAACATTCCAGCTAGGGAAGTTCAAGCAGCCATTTTGAGTCAGGACTCAAAATGCTTACAGTTATGACTATAGTTTCTACTAGGATTTGCAAACCTAACTTTTGGGAACGGTTCTTCAGATTAAAGAAACCATTATACCTGCACAACTCATTCCCCCACCAAGAAAATACATTTTCTTCTCCAGAACTTTTAATATCCTTCTCTCTGAAACTTACAGACTATCAACACCACCTTCCCACAATACTTCACACTTTCAAACCCCCCAAATACCTTAAGTAAGCATTCTGTGATATGGATATATGCCAAAAGACAGCAATTCTTAGATCTAGTCTAGTATTTTCGGTTTACAAAACTCTTCAAGCTCACTTAATACTTGCATCCTTTACTTATCCCAGCGAGTTTCGCTCTGGGCTTCAAAAGCAAAAAGAAAACACAAAAAACTTGTAAGGCGAAGGAGATTTCAAGAAAGCACGAACAAAAAAGTCTTTTAAGAAACCAAGAACTAAGCATGCCGATGTTACAACAGCATCCGAACTCGTGAATAGTATCTGCCTTTTTAATCGCTCAGGCTTCCATGTGGTGCGCAGCGTCAGTAGCAAGCTGCAAAAAGGAACGTGCTCTCTTCAACAGTCCTGTGTTTGTTTTTACATCAAATAACTTAATCAGAACACACACTGTTGTTAGATTTCTTCTGAAGTAATTAAATAACTATTCAATGCCAATTAATCACAGTTAAATAAGGGTCTGTCACCAAAGTGCTATGTACACATTTCAGACTATTTAATGGTCAAATACTTGGCAGTATGAAAGTTAAACAATGATTCATTAAACCTCCTCCACTACACAATAGTTAGGCTAAACTTGAAGTGAAAGAATCAAACCCCTTTTGTTCTCCATGAAAAAGACATCAAATTTCAGTATGTGATATTCTTTTCTGCCCCACTCTGTAAACTGCTTTAATTGCATGAATCAGAATGTGTTCAGGTGCTACATACCCACTTTGCTTCTGCAGGTGCCTACTGATACTTTGGAATAGATGTTCAAACCTGTCATCCAAATAATGAAAACACTTGACAGTGTGCCACACCTATTTAAAATGTTTATACATACTTTATGATGAAAGAAATATAATCCAAACTGAATCAACACTTGGGATGTAAACACCAGAAAAGAAAAGGTTTGGGTTTGTTTTTTTTTTTTTAAACAAGAAACTAGGATCCTCCAGTGGAACAGCCAAATGCCACCCATAGCATTCAGTATTGTGCAACCTAAATTCCAAGGACCCTAAGAGCAGCAGTATATTATTTCTAAATGTATTTGGCATTTCTAGTATACTCTGTTCGGCCAGTGCATTCACTGAAATACTTCTGTGTAACACAACAGAGTGGGCAGATTGATTTTATGTACCTCGCAAAGAGCTTACAAAGCCTTTGTACCCACTTGCTTCATCACACATTGCCGAAATACTTTGTTGCTACTTATCTAGTTCTCCGATTCGCCTCTTTGGAAAAGAAAAATTGTTTGATCGAAGCACCTTCCAGGGATAGAAAGCTTTTGCCACTTCTGTGTGCATGGGTGCATGCTCCTGGAGTCTTTTTCTCCTCTGAGATAAGGCTAATCCTCAACACAGAATTCTAATTGCATCGTACTTTAGTTCAATACATAAATGTTATTAATAAATACTGCTTTGCATAGTAACCTAAACTCCTCCATGGCAATTAGCCTAAATATCAATTTTCACAAGTACATTGCACTTACCAGGGAGGCAGTGCTCCAAATCTCCCTACCTACTCTGCAACAGTGAAGCCAGGAACACTCCCCAGCCCCCATGAAGAAAAGGTAACAAATTAAATACTATTATCTCATTAACTTGCCACTCAAAGGTGGATGCCAAGAGGATGGTGCCAGACTCTTTTCAGTGGTGCCCAGCGACAGATTGAGGAGCAATGGCCATAAACCAGAACACAAGAAGTTACATCTCAAAATAAGGAAGCACGACTTTACGTTAAGGGTGGCAGAGCACTGGAACAGGCTGCCAGGAGGGCTGTGGAGTCTCCCTCTCTGGAGACATTCAAAACCCGCCTGGACGTGTTCCTGTATAACCTGTTCTAGGTGGCCCTGCCTTGGCAGGGGGTTCCTTCCAGCCCTAACAATTCTGTGATCTTCCACCCCTTACTGCAAACTCACAGAAACCCATCTGAAAGCTACTTGTACTCCTAGGAACCAACTCAAGAAGGCAGTCAGCCATACATGTAAGCAACCCCAACTGGGACTGCAGACTTGCTTAAAAGGCAGTCATGCCACAGAGATGCTCTTCTAATTTACAGGGCTTCATGTTAAGTTAGTCGAAAGCACACACACCTCATGGCCACCTACTTCACTCAGCAAGGAGGAGAGGCTCCCAGGGCACCACACTCTGCCGACACCACACACCGAGGTACAACCTGCACGATGGAGGCACAGCACCAGCACCAAGGTGGCCATGGCAACATGGTGCCATCACCGCTCCCCATCCTAGGGAGATGCGCTACAATAGACCTTACTTTGCATATATGTAGAGGTGTTAACTTACCTGAAAGAGAGAAATCACAGAATATAGAATCATAGAATAGTTGGGTTGGAAGGGACCTTGAAGATCACCTAGTTCTAACCCCCCTGCATGGTTGCCCAAAGTGCCATCCAGGCTGGCCTAGAACACTTCCAGGGATGGTGCACATACTTTAGCAGTCTGAATTACAGTTTATTAAACCAAACACATTTTAAATGCACACACAGTAGTAAAATAATGCTCCGAAGCATGTATGTGGTGATAAAAGCGTACTCAAAGGTAGGAATAAAAGAAACAGCCGCACAGAATTGGGAACGTTTACATGTCCATCAATTTAACTACACTACATATGTTTCCCATTCTCTCAGTGGTATAAATTGACAGCTCCCCACACATCGTGCTGTTAAGCTATGGCATTCAGTAACTGATAAGTCTTCAGCCGTGCTCAGTTCACACACATATGCTGAAAAAAAAATAGAAAAAAGGAAAAAGTGCTGCAACTACAAGCAGCCTTCTATTTCATCAAAGCAGCGACAAAGTGGATTGTCCATATCAAACGTTGGCAGGAAGCAGACATTACATCAACCTTGTAAAATACAACTATGAAATCAACAAAATAATTAAAGATGGATTACCGACTTTGAAAGGAATTGTAAGTTTGTGAGATATTTATTCAGAAAGAAATCTGGAAATGCATCTCCTGCATAGCTGTCAATTACTGATCTTTTCTGGCTTTTCTTCCATATTTCTACAAAGAAACGTCAATAGGTCTGTTATCTTTTTTTAATGTATGTTTAGCACCACAAGTCCACACAAACTGCCATATACAGCATTACTGTCTTCCCCACAGGCATCCTATAAATATAAATAAGAAAATCTACCCCGTTTTTTTTAACTTAGCCGTCTGAAACTGACAGGAATATTATCGCTTCCTTAGACATTTGCAAATGGGCACAGTGGTGCCGGGCAAAAATATGCTGAGATCATAATATCCATTTATCTAAACTGCCAGCATGTAATAAATTCAGGTGGGATGCCTTCTATCCAAATTAATTTACTACTTGAAAAGGACTTTTTACACGAATGCTGTCAAACAGGAAAACAGTTAAGGAATGAGAAGAAAATGTGAACACTGTCTCTGATCTTATTTTTAAGTGTAGGATTTAAAGAAAGAAGGATAACTCTGACAAAGATAACAACTGAAAAAAAGGCTTCTTTGGAAATTAATTTCTATTTTTACTACTGATGTTAGTAAACTGTCTACTGCCTACATTACCTAGCACAAATACATTGGTCCTAACTGTATAGTTTTTTCTTGAACTTCACAGCTCACTAGAAACACACATATTTTTATGGCACCTATTTTAATGATCAGAATTACCCTGCTTGTAGAAAATCAAAACAGGACAATGCTCCATGCAAGCTGACTTAACTCTTTGCTATATTATGTGATACAGTTGATTAGTCTTTTTTTTCCCTGCTCAAAAGGGTGTATGGATTAACACCAGTTATCACCAACCAAAGTTTATCTCCTCACGATACAATATAGGAAGGATATATAAAGCCTTGGTTAAGAACTGAAGCACACAAAGAAAAGCATCTTGATCGGGAGGGAAAAAAAAAAAGTATAACTTTCCTTTTTTCTCAAACTGCTTTCATGAGAAATCTTGAAACACCTTTTGCATTGTAAATGCTTTTCGTATTATATATCATTACCAAGTAACCAACTTGGCTACAATTTCAGCTGTAATAGAATTTGCAGACAGAATTTAACTTTGGTGCTGTATTCTACTTGCTAACAAAAAGATCTCTTCCACAAAAGCATGACAGATCTGAGAGAATATATTCATTAGCAACTTTCAAATTCCTGGTCTCTGCACTGTTACCTCCTACCCCAATAACTAACATTCACAGTTTTTTTTCTTTTTTAATTTATTATGAATGTAAGTAATTGGCATCACTTAGAAGAACAAACTTCTGGCTATAAAACAACTTTCTATTCCATAACCTGAGCACAAAGCTACCTCTCTGCTTTATCATTAGAATGACAATGAAAACACACACCTGCCCCCTCCCCCCAACCCTTGGGGTAATATTAAACCTTTGATAAGTAATTCTGTGATGAAGATGCCAGAACAAAGCTCTAACAACTCCAGAAGTTAACCTCTGGTTATCCATTCTGCTGTTTTTTTAAATCATTTTTATTCGCTGGAGCTATTTTAAGTTATCCTGAGCTTAATGAACACTTAAACATACTGAAACAAATCAAAAACTAAAACCAAGCCACCAACTGTAATGCAGTGCTGAAATACAGCACAACTTAATTGCTGCTGCATACTACAACATAAGCAGTGAGAGATTTTAAGGCGCATAGTTCAACTGAACCAAAAAAAAGAAGCATTTATACAAAGGAGGAGGTACATGAAGAGTTCACACTGGCTGCCTTCCCTCTCCTGAAGGGGAAAAAATAAATAAAAAACAGTAACCACTTGCAGTTTCTTATCAACTGGCCTTTAGAAAGTTGCCAAATTGTACACTATGTACAGAATTTTCTGTTGATTTACACCACCTTCTTTTTCTATTCCAGATGTAAAGTTACCTACTTCAACTCCTTACCACAATACAAAACATCACTATAATAGAAACACAGAATAGTAAGAAATACAATCTCATATTGGCTTTTTACTAGCAAGATTATGAATTTCATTCTTTGCTAAACTATTTAACCACAAACATGCCCACTTCTGAAAGAGCATTTGTGCAGTCTAGTTCTCCTTTCTGTTACAAATCCGATTTGGACTGGAAATACGTCCCAATTGTTGTTTTGCTGGAGGGGGGGCTTACAATGAATTAAACTGAACACTACAAATCAGTATGGGCTGTATTACCTGAAGAGTATTCTGTTGTTGGAATTATTACATGAGAGGAGAAAAACAGCTTCTAGAGCTACATTCAGATTTGGGGGTCTATATAATTTTACACCAATACAAGGATTAAAACAGAAATTGAAATATATGTCACCTTTCTCGTAAGGTTTTTCCAACAGCAAAAGGAGTTTCCCTGTGCTATTTATATTATCAAGACTAGATATAGAATAGCCTTTAAATACTGTATTTCAGAAAATATTGGGGGGGGGGGGGATATCACACAGCTCAGGCAAATCCACTCATATTTATTGATTTTCTCAGCAGTCCATCTCCTAAAGATAATTCACCGAATAATAATTTTCTTCTTTCTAACATTTTTCTTACCTTCTTTATTTTTGAAGTTAGAAAGACTCAATCATCACTCCAGTCTACGACGAAAATAACCAAATAATACATTACTAAATAGGAAGCTTTGCCTCCTGAGCTCTTCAGCTGAAACTGCTATCTGGCTGAAGCAGTTATCATTCAGAAAACAACTATTATCCAGTATTTTACTGATCATATATATTCAGATCCCCTCCTACACACTGAAGAGCATGATTCTGACGTAGTGCATTGATTTTCTTCCTTTTCTGAAACCATGGAAAGGAATTCTATACAGACTGTTGCTGTGAAAGCCAAGCCAAGACTTCTGGCCTCTACCTAAGCCCATCCATTCTGAGGATAAAGCCTCTGGGCAGCTCAAACAGCAGAGGCATTTCATGTCTTCATCTGACTTTGTAAACCCCTGTCTTCTGCTTGGCATGCTCCTTGTGCTCAATCACTTGTCTTTCTTTAGCTTCAGTTTCTTTTTCTTTCTCTCCTCTTCTGGAAAATGTGAACTGTTTGGCAAGGAGAGATTCTCTCTAAAGTTCATTCATTATGTAACCTTAGAATGATTCCTGGAATACTTTTTCCTTTCTAACTACTCATACTATAAAAAAAAAAAAAAGCTGCTGCATCAACACAATTTTAGCTATCCAGAATTTCTAGTGGATGAAACTGTATAATTTTCAGAGGGGACTTTTCCTGTCTCCTATGAAATGCCATTACTGCTGAACTCAAGAAAAATTCTAGTATAAACATCAGAAAATTAGAACTGCATCTCTTAGTTTGCTGTGAAAATAATCAAAGCACTTGCTTGCAAAATCTGCTATCGGCAAACCTGCTGTATTGTTTACAAAGGTCTGGACAAGCCCATGGGCCAGGACAGTTACATGAGAGGGGAAGGCTGGGCAGAGATGCAAGGCAACGTGTTATTTCTACCAGTTACTGATCATGCACTGAACGCGGGTCGCGCACCTCTCCAGGAGACTGTTAATTGCTCTACTAGAGGCAATTCTGTGGTAGGCCTCTTTCAGTCTCTGCTGCTTGCCATTTGGATGAATCAGTAAGTAAGTATGGCACCGGAAGAAGGCAAATGAGCGTGTGCCTGAAGGCTATGGCAACCAGCATGGGAGAAACTACAGCTGGATAGCTGGATTCAACACCCACTCCCCCACCCCCCCACCCCCTTTTCTTGTTGGTTTTTGGTTTTTTTTTTTTCCTGATTTAAAGCATGAAATGGATCCTTCCCTGCAGAGCGGGCTGTGGGGTATGAGGGGGAATGACTTCACCTGCTCTTCGCTTTTGTGACTGCCACCAAATTCCACTTGCAAATCTTGCCTGAGAAGCAACTAACAATCCTTTGTCTCAGAAAAGATGAAGGCAACCACATCCCAAGCATTATCTTCTAGCAAGAAGAGCTGTCCAAAAGAATCCAGATATAGTCTGACAATGAGCTTATGAAATTATGATTATCTACACTGAAGTGGAAATATGGGGTATAATATACATTTAAATGATAAAAAAACCCAAAATATGACCTCTTCTCTCCTGTGTGTTCTATTCAGTACATTAAAAGAAAGAAATTTTTATAATTAAATTATTAAATGCCGAATATTTTTAAAAGTCATATTGTACAGCATCTGACTTTATTGTACCCCCTCTACTGGGCAACTATTAGAAAGCTTCAACTCAAAAACAAAAAAGGAAAAACATGCTAGAAGTAGCTGCAAAGGAGGGGTAAGTAGCTGCTGACCATACTAAAGCTCTCATAGTGTGTAAATGGAAAATAAAGAACCTTTAATGTTCACGCAGAGATACACCTGAAATTCATCCCCCTAGACTTTTTGACAGCTGAATGCTGTATGTTAAATTATTTTAAAAACATATCACATAAACACTGCTTAAGATTAAAGAAAAATATAACATAGCCCCATAACTTCCTAATTTTCATGGCTTTTAAATAGTAAAAAAGAAGCTTGGAATGATAAACATAAGTATGTTAACAGCAACATTTCACTCTTCAGTAACCAGAAAAAAAAAACAAACACCCAGAGCCCGTAAGAAAAAATGGCTTCACTGAGAAGTCATTCAAGCAAAAGTGAATACAATTTACAATCTATTTTGTCTTTGTTCAATTCAAAGACAGACATCACTGTGAAGCTCTGATATACAGCTGTCCAGCACTATGATCTCCTAAATAAATAGGTAAAAATGTAAAAGTGCTGCCCACAGCCAGGGACCCCTGAGAACACTGCCATTTGTTATTTTCATGACAGAAACACCCCAAAGAGGATTAATACATCTGAAGCGCGAGGCAGAGCCTCACTAGGATGCACACTGTATCATCATGTAGCCAGCAGCATGCTCTTCCCTGAAGTGTTTGTTGTGTTAGTTAAGAGAAACCAGCACAACTGACTATAAAAGGAACAATGAGCAAAGGGAAGATGTAGCAGTAAGCTGGAACAGAAAGCTGCAGGACAAGATGTGTGCCTTTTTACCTTTTTTTTTTTTTAAGTACAGGAAAACAAAGAGGTCAGAGAATTAATGAGTTTCTCCACCCATATGTTTAACTACTGACAGCATATAGTTATACTGCGGTTACAATGATGCTGGTGTATCTTGAGAGATGATTTTAAGATGAGGAAGAGCCAGCTTGTGGATGAACTTTACTGAACAGAGAGCAGGAAGTTACAAAGATGTAAGCATGAAAGATAAGGCGGCAAAATGATGATGGAAGGAGAAAAAAAACACAGGAATGTGCCAACAGCTCCGGTTACCAGGTGCAGAAATAGTAAAAGCTTCGCATGGGAAAAAGGCTAATGCTCAAATGAAGCCACACTCCCTCCAACACCTCCTGGTAGACTACCTCAAAGTATACTGGGGTCATAACATAAGAAAAAGTCTCTTCTCCATCTGGCCCATGGGAGGAGCTGCAAGACAGAACTGTCAAAAGGCTAGCTTGTAGAAACAGTCACAGAAGTTGCCAAACTTGGGATGTTTGGATATCGAGAGAGCTTTGTACATACTGACTTGAATTTTTGCCCTGTGTAAACTGGCTGCTTGCACGTGCCCTCTCCTTCACCCTCTGATTCATTCACTGCATATCCGTTCCCCACTTCCTCTCCTCCCTCTTCCTTCCAACATTGCTTCTACCATTCCCTTTCACCACAGAAAGCCGCAAGTTCTGGATACAAATAAGCACACTTGAAAAAGAGGAGAGAATGTAATTGCACGCACAACCAAGACATGAAGCCTGACATGGCAAAGCATAGGCTAGGAAGCGCAGAAGAGTTTTGGATAAAGCAAGTGAGAACAGAAGGTGAACAAAAGATGGCTGCAACACTTGCCACACTTCAAGAGTGTCTGAATTAATGTTTTGGAAACACAGAGGGACAAAAAGAGCCAGAATTGTGGAACTACAATAACTACACATGAGCCATACAGGCCACAGGAAGGGTGCTTTACATTGAAAACCATGGGAAATCCTTACAGCAAATCATGTTCTGAAATATTTCCCAAATTAGAACTGTGGAAATCAAAAGGCCACTGTTGCCTGGAGGGAGACTGCAAAGTGCACCCAGCACATACCGCAAGGCCGTGTTTGATGCAAGTGTAAGTTGTTCACAAGTTGTTCACAAGACTATACTTAAGACAGATGAGGCAAGACTCACTATATATATTGAGACATGCCTTTAGAGAACAATTCAGAGGATTTCAGTTACTCCTTGCTTTAAACTACTCTTACAGGAGCATATTTCACTCCTCTAACTACAGAACTGCAGGTCTTAACAGTTCACCTATTTGTGCATTCATTTTTCTCTGACGTCCATTTTCAACACAGTATTTTTTGTTGTTGTTTTGTGTGGTTTTGGGTTTTTTTTAAACCAGCAGCTTCTCTGCTAAAACTACATCAGGCACATCAGAATGAAGGAAGTTCCAGGACTGCAAGGAACTAGACAACTAGAAGAGCACTGCAAAGTCTAACAAAAATACGTACCTTTCAGGTATTTGTATCCAATATACAGACATCTATAAAATCCTCCCATGGATCTAAAGCACAATTTATAATTTTGGAATAAACACTACAAATTTTGCAAATAATCACTGATCATAATCTGCTTCCAGACATTTCAGGAAAGCCTGTTTCAAACCAACTCCTTTGCCATTATTCTGTGAGAAGAAAAGGCATTAACCAAATCTCTGATAAGACAGCATTCAGGATTAAAATGGAAAAACACACACATAATAATGAAATTAAATGAGGGAAAATTGTGGTTTTCCTTTCCTCTTCACAAAATGGCATGAGAACAAGACTTGATTCTGGACCCATTTTGTGGATACCTTGTTAAAACACACGAAGCGAAAGTATAACTTCAAGCAAAAAAAAAAAAACAACAACCCACAGAAGGCAAAATTGTGTCAATAGACCTATCACTATTAATATTACTGAATATTAATTAGTAACAATTTAGCATTGTAGATGTAATACTTGAACAAATGTTGGCTCTGACTGCTTTTAAAATGTAGCTTAACTTTCAAAAGCATATGAAAAGCATCCAATAAACTTTTCATCACGGCTGAATGGTATTTCCAACACCTCTTAACTTTCTGTATGTCTGTTTTGTCCTTGACTGGCTCTGGGATGGAAGTCCTTAAACAGCAATTCACATTCCAAATATGAACGCTGAATCCCTGAAGTTCTTAGTGGTCAGCTATGCAATATTGATGCTTCCAGGAAGAAGTCACGAACAAGCTGGAGTGTTTGGATCACTCTAACATCTCGTAGAGCCTTCTGGACAGTTGGGGGGTTGTTTGTTTGTTGTTTTTTCCAAAGAAAGAAGGCTGAAATGTGTTTTTCTGGAAAACTGTCATATCACAGTTGGTATAGAAGGTACTGGTCTTACAAAAATCCCTAGTACAGCACATGATCCACATGGTGAGGTCTATTCCACCTTCCAGAAGGTTCCTTACTTCAGTGGGCTACCACCCTCGTACCTACAGAAATCTCCTCACAGGCACCACTTGGTACAATTAGAACCTAAACTAAGTCAAGAAATCCCAAATTCCCTGAACTAAAACCCCAAATAAATATTGAAAAAACACCCTGAGGTATGTCACAAAACAGTATCACTGAAGTGTCACCACTTGCATGGGTCACATTTGTTCCTCCTTGGTGCATTCAAACACCCAAAAGACCATTAAGTTCAGAAAAGACATCCTGGAAGAACTGAAAACTTCTGACATCAGAGAATTTAAACTAGCTGTGAATCCCATTGAGGAGGTATGACTCATCTCTGAGGTTTAAATTAGATTATCAACCAAGTGAAGCAGCACAGTAAATCTACAATAAAAGATGAATGCCTACAGGAAAATAAGTTTTGCCCCTAGTGGCAGATGCCTGAACTTTAAAGGATGTGAGACTAAGCTCTTTGTCTAAGCCCTCCTGACAGAAAACAATTGAAATAATTTCTTTAGTTGGTCCAACTTTGCTCCATATGCCACATGGAAACAATATCTAAACCCTGTAAAAGAAAGTATATTGTCACTTCTAAACCAATTGAGGATCAAACAATTTACAGAAACCAAGACAATTTTGCTGACAATTAAGCTCTATCACCAAGACTTGAAATTCAATGAAATTTGACAATTGTGAAGAAAGAGGCTTTTGTCTAAGTAAGTCTGAAGCATTTGGAAGAATCAACAGAAAATCTGAAGACTGAATTAGATTGAAGTATCAGAGCCTTTGAGGGTAGTCTAGATCCACTAATTAAAATAACTGCCTTCCTTCCTCTGCTTCCTCTCTGAATTGCTTTGGTATTACAGCAGAAACGCACATAGCAAGAGGCAAGTCTGGTCTAAGGAGCAAATGTTACACCCATCGTGCTGCTTCTTAGAACACCAACAGCATACTTTGCCTATCCTGCTGGTAAAGCTCCATTATGGGGAACCACCATCCCTCTAAAGATGACATAGAAGACAAGTATTAATCACTGCTGTACACCAAACATAAGGGGTGCAAAGGGCTTTTTAAGCCTTTTTCTTCCGTGCTAAAAGTAATCACATTTATTCTGTAGTAATTCAGATATAACCCAAAGAAGTCTGCAAATTCTGTTCTATTCCAGTACTGGAAGTCACTGGCTGTGATAATATGTTTGTATTGACTCCTCATGGAGTCAAAGACAGAATATATTTTTCTGTTTTTCCAAGAACCATAATAGTAACTTGTTCTTCTGCTGCCCATTTAATTGAAAAATACGTAAGATTTCTATTCAAAACTCTTCCATGCCTACTTTATTATTAATAAAAAAGCAGTCACGAAGGCATTTGAACGACTTGCATCTCATAAGAACCATAAACAACAGAAGCAGGGTATTAGCAAATTAAGCAGTGCTCACAGTACTATATTTTAAGCTGAAAACAGACCATTTCTGAAACTTGGGATTTTGCATTTCACAAACTGTTCATGTCTCTATTGGAAGTACATATTAACATTGCTTTATTGCATTGCTAAGATGGGAAATCAATTAATGAAATTCTGTTTTTCCACAGGAATATTTCTGTTTTTTAAGCAAACATTTCTGGAAAGTGTCAGATTGGACACTTCTACTCTCAAACACTCAGCAGATGAACAAAATCATCTGTATAAGCCTTCATAATCTTTGAGAAACACTTATTTCTGAACAATCACTTCTAAACACTGTTTCTTAAGCCTTCGGTAGTGACTGAGCAACACTGGTTATTAAATTGAGGTGCAGCAGAGTTTATTTTTTCTTATCTCCATTAAAAAAAAAATGTTTGGATTGTTTTTCCCATTTTTCTGTTGGGGATTTTTAGGAGCTTAAATGTAAGTGGCATTTAGTGAATGGCTTTGAATTCAACATTAAATCATACTTGAAGCTTGATTATGAAAAAAGATCACTGTCACTAGATATTTGGAATATTAAAACTTGTCAGCTTTACAAAAAAGCTCAAGGCACTTTTTTGTCTGCAATTTGGTTTTATTTTCAAAGCACTTCTTAGATAAGATTTCTTAAAATGAGAATAAGTCTAGTGTAACTAGTTTTCTGTTGAAAATATTGGGGACAAAATGCTCCCACTATGTTATTAGTTTAGTAGAAAAAAAGATTCTAAAGGTAAAATGAACTATGTTTCACAGTTCTGGTGCTTTCAACCTGCAGAGGTTTCTGCAGATACTTTTTGCCCTAAATAAGCATCAAACACATTTTTTCTCCAAGCCTAAAGGAACATTAACTGACTAAAGATAACTGCTTACTAACTCTTCCTTAAACCATTTTACCATGTTTTAGTCAGGAAATACCACAAATGTTCTGGAAGGCTAACCGTAGTTGTTTAGTTCTGGCCAGTTGTTGAGACTGGGGGGCAGCACAACTGCTCTTTTAAGAGGAGATCAGGAAATGAAGGAAGAGAAAAATGGAAGAAGCGTTATACTAACATCAGGCAAAGCATATGGGATTTACAAATATATATATGTGCTTTGTAGTATGTATTTTGATATCATAGACTAGAATCAAAATAATAAAAGAATAACAGAATAATAGAACAATACATAGGATGGTTTGGGTTGGAAGGGACCTAAAATATCATCTATCTCTAATGCTCCTGCCACAGGCAGGGACACCTTCCCCTAGAGCAGGGTGCTCAAAGCCCCATCCAACCTGGCCTTGAGCACTGCCAGGGATGGGGCAGCCACAGCTTCCCTGGGCAACCTGTGCCGGTGTCTCACCACCCTCACAGTAAACTTCTTCCTAATCTAAATCTACCCTCCTCCAGTTTAAAGCCATCCCCCCTTGCCCTGTTACTACATGTCCTTGTAAAAAGCCCCTCTCCAAATTTCTTGTAGGCAACTATAGGTACTGGAAGCTGCTCTAAGGTCTCCACACAGCATTCTCTTCTCCAAGCTGAATGAGCCCAGCCCTCTCAGCCCGTCTTCACTGGAGAGGTGCTCCAGCCCTCCGAACATCTTCATGGCCCTCCTCTGGACTTGCTCCAACAGGTCCACATCCTTATGTTGAGGGCACCAGAGCTGGACACAGCACTGCAGGCAGGGTCTCACCAGAGTGGAGCAGAGGGGGAAATCCCCTCCCTTGACCTGCTGCTCACAATTTTTTTGATGCAGCCCAGCATGCAGTTGTCTTTCTGGGCTGCAAGTGCATGTTGCCTGGCCATGATGAGCTTTAAGTCAACCAACACCCCTGAGTCCATCTGCTCAGGGCTGCTCTCAATCCATTCTCTGTCCAACCTGTACTTGTGCTTGGGATTGCCGTGACTCACACACAGGACTTGCACTTGGCCTTACTGAACTTCATGAGGTTCACACAGGCCCACTCCTCAAGATTGTCAAGGTCCCAGCGGGTCACATTCCTTCCCCTCAGTGTGTTGACTGCACAACAGCTTGGTGTTGTTGGCAGACTTGCTGATGGCACACTCAATCTCTATGTCCACATCACTGACAAAGACAGCACTGGTCCAGTACCAACCCCTGAGGCACACCACTTGTCTCCATTTGGACGTCAAGCCTTTGACCACAACTGTTTAAGTGCAACCATCCAACTGATTCCTTATGCACCAAGTGGTCCACCCAACAAATCCATGCCCCTCCAGACAAGGATATCATGCAGGACAGCATCAAACGCCTTGCACAAGTCCTGGTAGATGGCATCTGTTGCTCTTCCCTTGTCCACCATGGCTGTAACCCTGACATAGGAGGTCACCAAATTTGTCAGGCATGATCTGCATTTAGTGAGGCCTTGTTCGCCATGACCAATCACCTCCTTATTTTCTATGTGCCTTAGCACAGTTTCCAGAAGGATCTGCTCCATGATCTTGCCAGGCAACAAGGTGACACTGACTGGCCTGTAGTTCTCTGGGTCTTCCTTTTTTCCCTTTTTAAAAATGAGGGTTATGTTTCCTCATTTCCAGTCATTAGATTGGAAAAGGGGAAACTTCACTGGACATAATGGACAGTGGCTTAGTCACTTCATCCCTCACTTTCCTCAGGACCATGGATGCATTTCATCAGGTCCCATGGACTTGTCCATCTTCAGGTTCCTTCAGTGGTCTCAAACCTGGTCTTCTCC
Organism: Lathamus discolor; assembly: GCF_037157495.1. Classification (NCBI taxonomy): domain Eukaryota; kingdom Metazoa; phylum Chordata; class Aves; order Psittaciformes; family Psittacidae; genus Lathamus; species Lathamus discolor. The sequence goes on along the minus strand of NC_088887.1, from coordinate 74,493,501 downwards.
TATTTATGTGTGGGTTTTGTATAAGTAAAAATAAATACTAATATCATGGCTCATTCCTTTCTCTTAGTTTAGGGTTAATTCAGAACACTAAAGATTTTAAGATACCCATGTTTAATTACACAGACAGCTAGGTACCCTGAACTCCCACACTGTAGCTGGTAGGAAATGAAACTCAGAGCAAAAAACTAAGATTGTGCTCTCAGTAATGCCCTGGAAGAGCCTTTCTCTCTAATATGTACCTGGTAAACCCAGGCTAACATTAACCTTTGTGAATACCCCTCTTTACTTGGCCATTCCTCAATATAAATACTCTTCGAAGTGGAATCCTAAATGGCTACAAACTAGAAATAATAATGGATTTGAAGTTCTATTATTTTATGCCAGGAAATGGTTTATTTTACTCACTGAACCCTTAATCTCTATTTCTGAAAGGATAATCTTACCATAAGAAAGATGCTGTTTGTACTTCATACTTTACAATACCTAAACCAAGTAAGTGCCATACAGCAAATCTGATCTGAACAGGCCTGGGAACCCCGGTACTTCAGTTTGCTTTTAGTTTCTCCTTCTGTAAAAGGAAAGAAAGTTCAGCTCCTACCTCATTAGGCAATGCACAGATTTACTCATGCTTACAGATCATAACAAAAATAGAAGATTTTTCATTAAGTTGCCTAGCATTAAGGATATATTCCCCTATTTCAGTGGGAAGGAAGAGAGAGCAAACACGAGTGATAGACAGCAATGGTACTTCTGAAACTGTTCATTATCCCATGTAATGAGAAGATCACTGCATATAAAACATTTAACAAATCTCACTAAGTGAAGACAGACACTCATCACCTTCTCTCTATACACTAACATGACAGATTATAAACATAGCATAAGTGCAGTGGAAGAAGAGATGAATGAGATAGTACAAAGTTTATTTACAGCTTTAAATGTTCACATTAAAAAGGAAAGAGGGAAAAAACCCCAACAAAACACAACACAAAGCAAATGCCTCAGCACCTAATAATCACTTAGTGTCCCTCTGGGCATGTCCTAGATAGGATGGGGCAGGAACAGTATTCCTGTATGAGAAATTACTTATGAAATCTTAAAAACAGATGTAGGAATCTGAAAATTTAAACTGAATTGTGTCTATTTGGAGTTGTGAACATTCAAACTGAACATGAAATTATGCTGAGAAATTAATAAATGCAGGGACAAAGGAACATGTATTCCCAATGAAGGAAATCTTACCACAAAGCACAGGGTTTTTTCTTGCCTACGCACGAATCAGCAATATTCTGCATTGCATCATTTGCATATTAAACAGACAATAACTTCATTGAGAAAAAACAGGTTTACCACACACAGAGAACTCATGACATCTGATACAAAGAAAACTGAGAGTTAAGCTGTCTATCCTCTATCCATTATACCTTGTAATTGCCAGCACTGATGTCCATGATACAAATCTTCACCTTCTCAGTTTTCCATGCACCTTCAGACCATTCTGCACTCTGTGCCCCAACATTAACATAGCCTAGTGAGGATTTATGCTTGAAAAAGGGCAGGACGTATGCAGAAGACAGGGTAAAGGGGTTGGGAGAGATGGAAAAGTACCATTCCCAGGCACGGAAAGCAGAGGAGAAATTAAAGTACATGGTGGGTGAAAACTGACAAGGACCCTGACAGAGAACAGAAAAACCATGAACTTATGAGGAGTTCAAACTTCCTTTGAGCTTATGAATGTCATAAATGTTGCACAAGTAGCATGTAATAAAAGCTCAAGATTGAGGAGTGTTAGTGAACCCTACGTTTTTTAACTAGCAAATAAGGAAGGATGCGGGGATGCTACAACTAGAAAACAAGCAGTTCAGTAGTTGTCCATGAGTTTTTTATAGCAGTGAGAAGTCCAACAAAAACAAAACCACCTCCTTAGTATACAATACGCTGCTACTCTGAACCAAACACTTGAGAATGAAGACTTTGACACACTTCTCCCATACACCAGTCAGCTTGCTTCACCTGCTAGCTCCGTAATACGATTTTCTATCCAGCATTAGGTGAGTAACAGCGGAAGCAGCCTCAGCTTCCCCAGACATTTCAGAAATCTCCTCACTTCACAACCTTTCACTGGGGACCACCACAACTAAATATTCTGTTCAAGCTGCAATCAAAAGCTATGGCAAATGGTCTCAACAAGATCATTTAAAGGATCATTATAACAAACCTCCACAAATCTGCAGTTTCCAGTTTTCAAGCTACCTGCCTCAAGGCTGGTATAGCCGTAAGTAACAATTAACATCTATTACATACTCCTATTAAAATTACAGGACTATTGTCCAGTAACTAATAAAGAAAAGCGTTGTTTATATGCTTGATGCTATTCTAAAGCACTTTGTAAAGCTCTCTTAAGACTGGTAGCTGTCAACATATGCAGTTTGCTGTAATTGCTGCCTCCTCCAAATGTAACACTGCCTTGCATAAAATGACAGCAGAAATCAAAACCTGAAAGCATCTAACAAAATAACTACTGATTCTGACAAGAAAAACACAAGAAACACCTGGAGACAACAGGGTGGAAGCAAGCAAGTAATGGTGTACTATTCACAAACAGCTTAGTAATTAACTCGAGAGAGTTTGTATTTTTCACACTGAGCAGCACACTAAAGTTGAGCTCCATTCAATACCTTCACTTCCCTAACTGTTGACTTCTATCCTTTGGTTTTCATTCTGGAATGCCAGAACAGGCAGAGTCACATACAATATCCATTCTTTTCTACACTAAAATTTTAATTTTGGATCGAGAAGTGCCTTTTGTTTCCAAACACTCTCCAAGATCACCACAGGCACAAACTAATCTTCAGTTGTTGCATAATCTGCAACATGCTGGCAATCTAAATAAATAAATAAATAAATGACTAATTAATTCACCCAGATGCTGCAGTGTAAATTACCTAGGATCATCTGGGAGAAAGATTTCTGTGCAGTATAAAGCAGAACTGTGCTAATGAAATGAGTCTGCACTGCGATAGTATTTATTTTGTTTTCATTTACAGCCATTTAGATTAAAAAAAAAAAAAAAAACAACCCACACAAACCCACCAAAATGGGCTGTTTTTTCTGCAAACACCACAGTGGTCCAACTGTGTCTGTGTGTCCAGAAGAGACAGTAATGTAAGGTTACAGCACAGGGAAGGGCCCAAAGAAGCCAAGAGCCTGATGTGAAAGGCCTTCATCTGGGATGGGGGAGCCACATGTTCAAGGCCCATATTGAATCAGAGAGTGAGAAGATCTGGGCGGCCTTCCCCACGTTCCACATACATGCTCTCACCACCTGGCTATTCATTGCCCCTGCCCTGCTCTTCCCCAAAATACTTCTCATGGAAATGCTTCTGCCTTGTTCCAAGGTGGAATACATTTTTTATTAAGTTTTTCTGCATTTCTCATAAATGCTCATTTCCTACCCAGAACAGGCATCCATGACCAGCAAGAGAGGAGGTCCTATCCATGTGGTGCCTCCAATCCCCAACAATCCACAACAGTCACTACAGCATCCAGCAATTTTTAAGCAGATTAAAAATAAAAGACCCTCCAACCCCATATATTTAAAATAGTTATTATCAAAACCAAAAACACTCTTCCATTTTGGATTATCTCCAAAAGCTTATTTTCAGCTGCATCGACTCAGCTAGGCCCTCTATAAGCCCCTTGCAGTTTTTCCAGTTATATTATTGCAGTCTCTCCCTCTGTTTTCAAGTGTCTCCAAACAGTATTTCCTTCCTTCTTCATCCACAAATCTCATCAAAATAAGTCTGCCACCTATGCAAGACTAAAATATAACTCCATTTTTACTCTCCCTCTACATCTGAAGGGAAAATATGCCTCTTAACAGCTTCTGTGCAGTCTTCTAAAGCCCGTACTTTTAATTAGGTTTCTCTGTCTTGGTCAGCTGCTTCGTGCCTCCTTTTTGCTTGGCTGAGGTGGGGTGGGAGCAGCTCTCTCTGCAGTGGCTTTAGCAAATGAAAAAACTAGACTTTGCAGTATCTGGGCAGGTCAGCATATGGTCAGAAATGAGTTTCACAGCAGGCCGTTTTCCCCACCAGGGAATATTAATGTGAAGGAGATAGAAAATCGCTCAGAAGGGACGTGAAATCTTGTGCCAGCGAGGCAGGGGACTGCACTTGGAAGTGGTTGTCAGTACAAGCTTCACGCTATTTCCCTATCAAATAATATCCTGTCCCCTCCTACAAACAGCCTTTCCGTAAACCTTTTAATTTTATCTCACATATTAAGCATAAATAGGGTGAGCACTGACTCAGTGAACTGAAAATGTAATGGGCTTGTCTCATCAGTTTACGGCCAAGTTTCATTCCATTATTATTGCTGAGAAAAATAGGCTAGAGTTGAATTGAGTTGTGCTAATAGATAATAAACGTAAACATAACTCCGGAGTACTATTTACTAACTTTAAAGACTACTCCTATAGCAATCAACTTTATAAGGTTCCTGACAGAATCATAATGGTGATAAAACACGTGGAAGCATAAGACTATTTAAACTCTTAACAAAAGCCATGATAATACGAACAGTAAATGAGCAACTCCCACAAAATATCATTTAATAATCACAGCCTGATAAGGTTTAAAGTACATATCGCCATTGTTACATGAAAAAACATTAAAGCTAGTTTTGTTTGGGGTTTTTTTTTTCTTTTAAACACATGTGGCAACCTAACAGGTTTTAATTATCACGCCTACTTCAGCGAGGAGTTGCTCCACTCAAACACCCAAACATAATATTTACAACGCTGTGCGGTTGTTAAGGATCTTGATGATTGATGGAATCTATTGTGTTGCCATCTTAATAACAACAAATGCAAGTGATTACCAACACGGAAGAGAGAATGTGTGTTTTTATTTTACAACAAAAGGCTGTCCTATAGGGACTTCTTTTCAACACAAACTAACAAACCTGCGCACACGTGAATGTGCTTTAGAGCTTGGCACAGAGAATCAAAAACAAAGCCTCTACTGCTTTAAGGACAACGTATTTTCTTGTATTAGCTTAAGAGAATGTGAAACCTGTCAAAAGAGCTGGTATGGTTTTTCACAATCCTGCAGAATTCACCTTGACCACAAGGAAGTATCTGAAAACTTCATCAGAAAGAGAGCACAGATCTTGTTTCCAAAAAAGAAAACAAAAAGGGAAGCAATTGAGTCATTGAGTCAAATAGGAATACAATGCATTTTCTGGCATCACTACTGAATATTTATATCAGTGATGAATGAGACTACAAATGAAATATTTTAACATGAAGCTTTGCCTTGTTAACTGCATGATATGCCAAAACACCACCTACTGTAAATCACAGGGTTTAAGACCAGTATTTCTTGTTTAAACATGCTACTTGTTCAGCAGAATCACTTGTGTGAACAAGCATACATTAATGTACACTAACTAGAGCAGCCTCACTATCCAACTGATAGAGTATAATTTAACAACCTCATTATCAGCATTGTAATTTTCAGACTGCTGAAATATCATACTTGTTGCAAATATTATACGGTTTAAACACTTTAACAACATCGCCCATTTGAAGCCTCTGTCAGATAAAATGCAGATAGGCACTTGTGCATTGATGAACATGCTTTTAATCCTATAAAGAAACTTTCTCTGTCAAATTAGAGGCATTTCAACACTTGATTTATGAACACCATAATTAAAATCCTTATGCCTTAAAGAAAAACAAACTCTTCATTATAACAACAGCTTTCTTTCACATTTTTATCTTTTAATATTTGGAGTTTGTTTTTATGTGCTGCTATTAGCCAGTTCAGCATGTCATTACTGGCTACCAAACAGGAAAATATTTCTCCTTATAACCTGGACAAATCTCAAAATCTAGGTAAACACCCAAAGGGATCAATATTTATTTAATGCTTCCACGAAGCATTTGTGGGGAAAAACAAAACAAAATCTGCTAATTTAACAGATAGAGGACAACCATGACACAACACAGTGCTTTCTGTTTCCAGGAAGGCCAGAAATGCTGTAATGCCTGCAAAATGTATCTCCTTCTTCTATGAACTGTCAGAACCAAGAGTTTGAAGAGATACAAAAAAAGAAAAGCTAGATTTTCATATGCATTTCTGTAGCAGTTCTGGTTTAATTTGAATTTTAGACAGATCTCTGGAGGGGGAAGATTCCTATTTTATCTGAACAAATTAATGCATCTCATTCATTCACTCTCACAGCACCCAGCAACACGGCAGCAGCAGGGTTCAGTTTCCTAAACTCAATGCAATTCAAAATTACACACTATCTCCACTAAAACTACCATTACCAAAAGCGATGCAGTTACACATTAGCATCCCTTCTCTAAGAAATCTGTCCCCAAATCCCAGAAAAGAACACTTCATTTACAAGCTAAGCAAGTAATCTTGAATCAAATCCTGAAGCTTGTCAAAACTAGGATCTCCTAAGCTATCAAGAAGAAACTAATTTCAAAACAGGGAACTCCCAATTCAAGTCATTGCTGCTGAAGTCCTGGTCCCTTTTATCCAGCTTTCTATCAAATTTGTTTTGAAATCTTACAAACATATTGAAAAAGAAATTAAAAGCAATGATAACCGAAGAAGGTCTCCTTGACGGGACCAAAGCATCAAACTCTGTATCGGCCAAAAGTCAGATAACCCTAATTACAAAGCCAACAAAGTTCCTGAACTCAACATTACATGAAGCTGAAAAGCTTACTGAGTAAAAAGATCAAAAGAAAATATTATACTTGCAGATAATGAGGACTACTGAACAGAACGATATTACTATTGCTCAATGGAGAGGTTGAAAATTCACTCCTCAAATATCACCTCTAAAAACACAACAGATAAATTTTCTTACCCTTCTAACAAGCTGCTGTAATGCTAGACTGGGATAAAACAGATCATGCTGCCCTCTTGTGCCAGACATGCACAGGAATCAACTCCTTTATTGCTGCAAGTGACACATGAAGAGAAATACATAAAGCATTCCCTAGGAAGCAGAAAACATCCACGTTTTCCTCCTCACAGATACCTTGATATGCATGCAATTCACTTAACTGGGATATGGATAGAGGAGCACAGGAAATTTTAAGAGAGTCAGATTCTACACTCCAAAAAATAAACAGATCAACACAGACAAGTCAGATGTGATAAAGCCAAAATATAACCACTTCATCTCTAACTTCCCATCTAGCTTTCACTACAGCCATTTAAGTGACACTGTACAGATGTCTGCTGATAAAATTTGAGTTTCAGTCATAAATATCTGATCAGTCTTTTTGAATGCTGGAAGACACAGTAAGCTTTAATCACTCACGATTATCAGATCAATAGCGCTAGGTTAAGTGCTGAAGTGACAAGTCATTTATTAATAAGGTTCTTCCAATGCAAAACATACTAATTATTTTTAGACCTGTGCCAAACTACAGAAAGCTGAAATCTGTGTACATACAAGTATTTTAGGGTGGGAAGGGAGAAAGGAGAGGGGTCCTCATATTCCTCTTCTTCTCTGCTATGTAATCCAGGTTCCAAAAATACATTCAAATTCTTGTATCATCTGGGCAAAATGCTTGTTACTGTTCCTTTTACAACCCTCCCCTCCCTATATATTGCTAATGTAATCTGTAAAGAGAGATCTTGGGCTCATGCCTAAACTGATTCACAAAGCATAATTCTTTTAGAAATAAGTCATCTCATTTATTCACCACGACTGATTGGATCTTCACTGTGGGGAGCTGACAGACGTGTCATGATTCACCACATATTTCCATTTCCTAATGTCGACTCCCTGATGCTGCTCATTAGCCTGTTTCCCCAGTAAGAACTATAGAGAGTTTGGGATGTCTATTTATTTAAGTTTCCTTCCTCAACTTTGGAACGTGGAACACTGTGTGTTCAAAATATTCGCCGTGGCATTTTTTTTTAATTGCTGATTATTTTGGAGTAAATGAAACAGCCTAAGTCAGTTCAGCAACTGCTTCTGCTAAGGTCTTAGAGACCTCCTGTAAATACTGAGAACATGCTGGATGCTTAGATGACAGATCTGACACTGCAATGCCAGCTTTGCTAAACATGAGATATAACAACTAATATTTTGGCTTGGCTATTACAAACATAACCCTAGAAAGAAAGAGCCTCTAATAATTTCAATTTCTTTCTAGTATGTCTTTCATACTAATGCATATCAAAAGAAGATAGGGAAAAAAATAAAAATACTTCTATTTAAAAAAATCTCAACCCAATGAAAAAAAAAATAGCATCTGAAGTTTGAAAAGATAAATGCACAGTAAAATCATGTGTAATTCGGACAACGAAACACAGAGATTAAAACCAGAATTTAAAAACTGCTACATGCTGCAGAGCTGAACAAGACCATCATCTCACATGTCATCTTTTCCCTTTTCAAAAGACGTATAGATCAGAACAGCAGTACCTTTGCAAAAAAGAAAGATGAAGGGCAAGAAATATACGCACACTGAAGTTAATCTTCTATTATATCTGCTGATAAGCAGAAACACGCATCTGTAAGTCACAACAGTGTATGAATACCAGCGACAGGCAGGTTCTATGAACGTCACTTTCAGAAAGCACTGCTAATTTGAGCTTCACAGTATGTTACAAAGCAACCTACTATTTATTACTCCACATTGCCCCTGATGTTTATGCTGGCGTTTGTAGTTTGTTATGATGAGCCAAATTTATGGGCATTCTTACAAGATGATTATGTATTCCCTCAAAAATACAGTCACTGCATATGTTGCACACACACACGCAAAAAAAAATGGGAGAGAAGAGGAAAATCCCTGCCTATTTGACAACAAATCCCATCAGTACTACAATTTCTTCTGATGCATGTGCTCTCACTAGCTCTTCACTAACCTGTCTCTTGAGCTCATGGCTTCACTTATAATGCTTTACAGTGGCCTTTAATTTACACTGCAGCAGACTCATAGTACCAGCAGACCATATAGCACAGCTTTAAACTTCTGCAGTTCTAGATTCTTCAAGGGGTTTTTTTAGGGGAAACTGTACATCTTTCATTCATCGTATTATGGACATGAATCTTTTCTCCATGAGTACCTTTTTCCTGAAAATGTTACTAATTTCTTTGAACAATAAAGCCATGCTATGTTACATCATTAAACAGTATATGATCTTACAATCATTCAATGGCTTCTGGAACTATAAGAACAAGCCTATGTTCCTTTTCTTCAAGGGAGTGAAGACCACCAGATTTCTGTTTCTCATGTAAAACTAGCTAGTAAATCAGTACCACCCCACCCCACCACCCTCTTCACCCTGTTCCAGCTTCTCTCTTTTTTCTTTTGAAAGAAGAAAATTTGTTTATATGGATACAGACTGCATATGGATTACAGTTTTAACTTGCATGTTCTATGTTTCTGTGCATTCCAGAAGGATAGTGAGCTAAGTGTTTCTATAAACTGAATTAGCACACATGCCTACAACTATTTTTTAAAAGGGGAAATAATAGTTGGGGTTAAGCTTTCAAGAAAAAACTCAAGAAAAGCATCCCTACAAAATACATGCATATATATTCAGTATATGGAAGACACCTCTGCGTAACTCAATCAGAGCAGCAACACAACCAGCAGGTCAATGTATAACGCCAAAGCCACAGGTAATTCATATTTCTGTAGGCTGCATTTGAAGAGGTAAGATCAACCATCAGCACGCAGCCAACATTCTGACTTTTAGAAAGACCACACTGTTAAATTTAAAGATTTTAAGTAAAAGAAGCAAAGAAAAAAAAAAGAACCACCACAAAAAAACAACCAACAAATGTGTAAAAATACTGTAAGAAAATAATTGCCAAGAAACAGTATAGTTAATGTATCAATGAGGTACATTAAATGTTCAGGGATTTTTTACTATTATACTTACCTATAGGATTTCTGTCAAAGAACAAGACAGGAGCTCTCAAAATGGACTGAAACATTCTGTTGTGCAAAGTCTGACCAGAATTAACAAGAACTTGAAACACCAGAAGACTTCTTATTATGCCAAAGAGTATTGTAGCCACTGTTAAACCTGAAATTAAAACAACATGGACAGAGCATGCATAAATATGTGGATCTTTCACAAGGAAAAGAATTAAAAATAAAACCAAACCAAATTTTGACAACTTCTGTATACAGCAAGAATCCAGACTTAAGCCTAGGGACTCAGACTGAGCACAGAACATATATATCTTCTATTTGACCCTAGCTTCAATTACTATCATTGATTGAAACAATTTCTCTTTTTCAGTCTGAAAGAATTGGTACTTTACAGAAATGCAGGAAATGCCTATTAGCCCATGAAATAAATCTGTTTTGAAACCTTCTGCATAAGAGCTCTGCTAAGAAATTCTTTTCACAGTGCTGTGTACAATTGTGGCTTGCAGAGGTCACTGCGAAGATTCAAAATCTGCCAGCAGGTATTAAATAAGTAATATACACAAGGCTATTTAGAGACAACCTGGAGTTATTCTCAATCAGCCCAAACCACTCATGCCATTCTTCCCCTTGTAAACCACATCAAGTAATTTAAATTATGTGTATTTCTTTAACACAGTATAAGATGCATCCCTTATGCCATGTGAAATAAGAGCCCTTCCAGGGAATTGGTCTGCACACTGTTTGTCTTTCTTCTAGGCATATCTCCATTTATAAGACAAGGGTGCTATAGGGCAAAAGATGAAAAAGAATGATGAGATTGCTGCTGCCCTGTTTGCTGTGTGTAATCTCCAGTGTGGCTGCCCAAATTCCCAGTCGATGAAGGTGAACAGTGAAGGTGTCAACCTTACATTTGGCAGTGCTTCCAGGCTCCAGGTGATCTGCTCCAGAAACTGCTCATAGGCACCACAAGCCCAGATGCTCAGGCCTTAAGGATACCCTGAAGTTAGACCCTAACATTACCTATTCTAAGGACAGGTTAAAAGTGGATGCAGTTCAGGTACAGCTATAAGTAGCAGTGGGAAAGAGTGAGGTTTTAAATTAAATGATATGGCTAAGGCAATCAGTTACTCCATTCTCCTCACTGCTGTATCCTCCCAGGATAGAGGAAAAGGTATCAATATTTCCTTTGTCTGCTTGCAGTTTATTGCCTGTGTTCTGCACAGTGCAGTTTTTAGAAAAGGATGAGAGTTTGTTTGCCTTGTCCAGAATGCAACATTCTGGGCCATGTAGAAGAAAACAACTTTTCCAAGAGTAACTGCATGTATCCAGCAGAAAAGCTGAGTCATATAAAAAAAGAGCAGAAGAGATACTAAGCAGGAGGCTGTGGCAGAGCTTCTCCCTAACAGCAGCCTGCTGGAGCAATGGGAGGAAAAGAGCATGTCCTGGGAAGCCCAAGTTTCTGTAAAAACTTTGCTCAGGCTTGGAAGCCATTGGAAGCTGCTGGCATGACTGCCACCAAACAAATCACTTTAAAAGACCTAGTGGCTGTGGAAAAGGGGAAGGAATGAGACCTATTTTCAAGGTCCTTAATCCAGTTTGTCTCATGCTGAAGGTTTTTGTTTTCCCCATTTACAAGTTTACCATCTCAGTATGAGGAAGACAAGCACTCTGCATGCTCACTCTATAGAAAAGGTGGAGAGTTGGTACGTCAGTTCTGGCCGACAAAGTTTCCCATTAACAGAACTTTTACTCTTTTAAATCTTTGTATTTTAGAAATAACAAGGACTTGTAAGGAACTATGGAATGTTTTATAAGGAACTACAGAACCACAGAATGGTTCAGAAGGGACCTTAAAGATCATCTAGTTCCATCCTCCTCGCCATGGGCAGGGATACCTTCCACTAGACCAGGGTGCTCAAAGCCCCATCCAACCTGGCCTTGAACACTGCCAGGAATGGGGCAGCCACAACTTCCCTGGGCAGCCTGTGCCAGTGTCTCACCACCTTCACAGCAAGGTGAATATCTCATCTAAGCATTGTGACTTTTTTCTTTTCCCAAACACTGATAATCAGAAATAAAAATACTAAATTATTTTATATAGTTTCAGAGGTTATAGAAAAAAAAGTAAGTTAGATTGTGATGTACTTCGTATGAAATGTACTATCTTTTCATAACTTCATCAACTTCACTTACAATTCTGTGTTGGTAAGTCAATGCTATCTGTTCAACTATTGCAAATATCTCATTAAGCCATCTGAACATTTCAATCTAAAGGTAACTTTTGCTGTTCTGCTACCTAGAACAACATTTGCCTTAAAGGATAAATCTTTCCATAAGGTGTTTCAGATTATATGTCCAGAGAAAGCCAACTCTGCCACACTTAATCACACTGTGCAGTCCACTGGAATAGCTCATGAAATAAGACATTACACAGAGAAAATAAGAGCCAAGTTTATTTGGCTCCTTAGTTGTTGTTTCCCAGGCCAAGCACAATGTTTTCTGTCAAGCAATTAGATCACATGATTCCCCCCACAAAAACCAAAACCAAATAAAAAATACCCTTCGCTTATCCTCTCACTCATGAGAGATGTTTCTGAATATATTCAATGCATAAACTTCTGGTATTCCACCTGTTTTCTCAGATCTATTATTTACATCTCCATCAAGAAATTACCATGCCATACAAACTGTACATCACCAGAAGTGCTAAACAGCAAACTCTGACAGCATATTTCTCTACACACAATTTTTTCTATGCCAATGTTTACTACATTTCAGAGCAGTATTTCAAGATGTTTGGATGCCTGCATGCAAGGATCAATGCCCTTTTCTGGGTATTCAGAAGCATATGGCTACCTCATGAAATATATTGAAATGCTTTTTAACATCCTCCTTTGCATACCCATCTAGGATGTTTTTTAAAAACTGGTTCTTTTGCTATGGCATGTCAAAAGGAATGTAGCCATGCCAAGTTTTAGAACAGCACAGAATGAAGATCCATTTCTAATCCCTCTTGCCCATTCATATAATGACTGAAGATTCAGCTCAAATGACCTATTAGTATAGACAATAACCACAACTTCACGGTGACTGACTTTTTGAATACTCAGTTCTTAGTTTACTTCCCACAAGACAAAGCAAACTAATAACAGTCTGCATTCAACCTATTTCTTCTGTTTGATTTTTCTTTTATTTATTCCAATTAATTTAGTCAGGAAGCAAGACTCAGGCTCCTGATCTGTTAAAGCATTACTCAGTTACTGCTAGAAATCACACTTCCCCACACTGCCGTTGCTTTGCACCTCTCAAAACTGTTATGATAGGCCAGATAATAAATAGTTCTTCAGACACACAAACATGCATATAAGATTACCTGCATAAATTCCCAAATAAAAGTTAAGGTCTAGATGTTCAGTCTCATTTGCTCCATTATTTCCATTTGTTGTGACATTCAACTTTTCTTGATGATATGCCCTGTGGAAATACATACAGAAGATAACAATCATCAAATCATACGATGCAAATATTCCTGCGTACATTAAACTGTTTCTAGATTGAACTCTGCTGAAATCTTGAGTTCAAAAGATCCCATGTACAGATGCTGTCATGCATCACACCATAAGCAGAAACAATCACAAGCTACACTTCAGCATGAAATTTAAGATTCCCCACCCCCCGCAAAATGAGTGAGACTCATAAAACGATCAGGCATACTCTGAAGTTTCCTAAAAAAGGTTACACACACACACACCACCTATACAACATTGTTTTTTATTAGACAAACAGCATTTGACTGACCAGTTCTTGTCATCAACTCACCAGTAAGAAAGCCACCAGTCCTGGAGCACATATGCCACCTTGAGTAAAAGAAGTAAATACAAGAATCATTTTACAAAATGAAAAAAACATTAGAAAACTAAATTTCCTTGCTATTCTTTTATGTTCTCTGGGAAAACATCACATATTCAGGAAAGCATGCCATCCAGTCTTTCAAGACCAGCAGCAATTTGCAAAGCACATTAGAAGGTGCATTAGATCCCTCTACAAAGAAACAAGTTACCTTAAATTCCCTTGCATGATAGCAAACTAAAGGAAGGCATTACACTTAAGCAAACAAAATACAGTAGCTCTTCCTAATGTATGTTAATTGCACATTAAAGAACTAATTTTTTTCAGTTCCTAAATTTACCACTACAGATATTCCAAAATGCTTTTTGATTAACAAAGTTTCTGATGTTACCAGTCCAGAAATTTGTGTTTACAGGAGATAATTACCAGAAAGAAGGTTTAAGGAGGATGAGAAAAGAGAGGGAGGAGGAAACTCCTACTGCCACCTTCCTTCTGTGCTGAGAGGTGACTACAAACTTGTAACAGGGTCATTTATCTCAAATACACCTCTGTTCACGTGAATTTAAAGTTCTGGGCGGTCTACTGCAGAGATTTGATCTTGCTCAGCTATCTTTCCAACAGGCTCAAATCACAGAGAAGCAAAAAGGAAGTAACGTGTCTAAATATACAGAATGTATTTTACAGCCAAGACCAACCATTTCCATGAAATTATTATAAGCTTTCTCAGCAGGAAACAGAAAAAGGAATAAGCTATCTTCTCACAGCTTCCTCAGCTCACCACTTCTTTCAGTAAGTTTCAAAATCATTTTCCTTTTTCAAATTCTTTTACCTACCTACTACAGTTTATACTGCACCCAGTACTTGCTTATCCTCTTCTTCATCCTTCTTATTCTGGTAAACAGCGACCCTCCTTCTAGCCCTCCTTATAATCTGTGCCTACCAGCAGATGAGCTTTTCTTGGAACACGTCTGTCAGACTCTGCCCTCCCATACCCAGTAAACCTCTCTACCCTCAACTGGAAACACACTGAATGTTCAGGTTTACTAAACAGTACTTTAGAAATCTTGTGATTTTATTCTCTACCTGCAAAATTAGACAGGCTTATAATTTCTGTGCCATGCTGCCAGTAAAATAATTCAACAGTTTTAATACTTGAATAAAATAATTAACTACCAGTGTGAGACCTTTCAATGCTGTACCAAAACTCCATGCGGACACATAAAATTTGATCAAATATACTACAAAACCATGGAAGAACACCATGCTCCCAAACATTTTAGATGAAACACCACAGTAACAAGAATACACTATGTTAAAAAGGGGGTGGGGAGGGGGGAAGAAAGCAAACTCCAAATACATTTAATACTATTTGTGTCTCCTGACAACTTACCTGTGCCAAAATATTGAATACTATGAGTATAAAGATCACAAAGTAGTTTGCTCCCGCGGTAAAATATTTTCTGTAAATCTTAAAGGTAATTTTTCCCTCAGAGCGACTCTCCTCTGGCACTGCAGCAAGTGCATTTTCAGCCTGAAAAACAAAACAAAACAACCCAAACCACCTCAGAATAAAAACCATCAACCTCGCAGTTACAGACTCAGACTAAGCCACTTGGAACATCAGGGTTCAGAATTAGCAAACAATTAAATAAGGAGATAAAATGATTATGCATTTAAAAACTTTAAACATCGGAACTATAGCTTTGACAAAAAGAATTAGTCTCAGTGATACTGAAAAATCTACTCTGCAAAAGACACTGTGAGGATTTTATTTTGCCTTGCATCACAGAACATAACATGGCTTCATTTACAGCCTGGAATATTTACACAGACCGTCTGCTAAACCAGGCATTTATTTTCTTACGGTATTTCTATTTCCTCTCTACCTTCAGACATAACAGCACTGGAAGCTAAGGCCTTGATCTGGGAAAGATTCTGCTTTCAGAATGCAAGTGTGTGTAACCTTTCCTTTTCAGAAAAGTATTCAAATACTCTTCTTTAAGTGTGCACTAAAAACAGTCAACATATGCCCAGAATATACAAATTACCCATAAAGTTTTAATCACCTCCTTGCAAGTACCAACAAAGCATCCATTAATAGGGAAAACAAGTAAAATGACAAATCATACTAAGGAAACAACAGATGAGGGACACTGAAAGACACAAAAGGAAAAAATGAGACAGGCATAAAGAATGTAAAAGAATTATTCTAACTAAGAAATTTTTTTTTTTTTATAATACATGTAATAGAAAAACTAGTGCCAATTCAGTGGACACATAACACTTGATTTTGTTGGCAGCAGACTTAGCTGTACAAGGTGGTAGTATTTACGCACCTGACTCATATGTGAAAGGAGAAATCCCACCTACTCACCCATAAAAGAAGAGAAGCCTATCTCAGCTACTTGTTTCTCCAGCCCCCACCCCCATCCAACAGCTCCAATGCTGCTAAAAAGTGTGTCACATCTCTGTGCATTTAACAGTGGAGTCACCACTAGGACATTAATAATGCCAGCTGCTTTGGGGATAAAAATATTCCTCAAAAAAGGCAACAAAGTCTGTAGCATCCTTTCTTGTTGTTGTTTTTATTAAGCCTCACTGCTTTTCATTATAGAAAAGAAAAAAGTAATATATACCCATAGGATAAAGGTGCCAGGGACACCCAAGGATTACTTGTTCCATTTGTTCCATGGCTGCAATGCTAGCACAAGCCCAGCAGGGTTACAGGGCTCCTGTGCTGTTTTATGTGAATGCAAACACAGGCAGAAGGCCACCTCTGGTACAGAAACTCTACATCTGCTTTTGCACTGTGCAGCACAGGAGAAAACAAGGCACCTGGAATTCAAGCTGGCACCACACAAAGCGTTCTGTTTTCACCATCAGAAGGGCTGTGAGAGCAATGCAGGGGTGTCCCAAGGTTACACACTGAGAGCCAGCTCAAGATCATGTGTGTATGTTAATACCAGCCATGCAAATGCAGGTTTTGCATAAAGCCACCACTTTCTAGAGCTTTGGATTTCATGGAAAGTGTTAATCTGAGTCCAGCACTGCGCAAACACACAGAAGCTATCCAATACATGGTAGTTTAAAGCACTGCTTCTGGAGGACAGGATGAAGGAAGCACGACATGGTGTCTTTGAACGATCTGCAGAGCTGATGCTGAATCTGAACAGTCTCACTGTGCTGGGTTTGAACAGAACAGAGCAGAGCTGTGGGATGTCTGCTCTCTGCAGCCCAGGTGACAGGACTGCCAGCCACACAGTGCTAGGGCAGATCCACCACAGGCAAGCTCTCATCTGCTAATGCAATCCAACAATCCCTGGAACTCAAATGCAGCAGGGAAAGTCCTTATTGAAGCTTATGTTAAAAAACAGCCAAACAAGAATTGAGACACATCTATCCTTTGAGCACTCACAGGTTGTTGTTCCACTGCCCCATCTTTCTGTGAGTGAGCAGAAGAATCCTGGGACCAGACAGAGGACTCCGAGAAGGTTCGGCTCCGGGCAGACTTCAGGTTGGGGGTTCCTGGAACCGATGGCTGTTCTACATCTTCATCTTTTTTCAAAAGGGAAGCAAAGTCGATGCCAGATCTCAGGAACTCTGAATAGGTACCTTTCCCCACCATTTTGCCCTACAAGTAAAATAAGCTTTGATTATCTTCATTATATACTTTCCATAAAGGACAATTTTTCCTACCTAGCCTTGCTGTCTCTGGGGTTCTGCAGTTGCTGAGCACGCATCCTGCTTCAGTAACTGAGCTGAAGCCTCCACCTACCAGTTTTTCATTTAGAAGCACAGAAACAAGCTCTTCACCCTCTAAACCAGTCCCTTTCTGGCAACTAACCAGGCTAATGAGCATATAAACGGGATGACAGAAGTCCCAGCTACAGCGAGGTCAGGATTACCTCCTTGAAGAAGCTGCGGGAGACAGCCGTGCACCTTTAGTACAAACTGCTGAGCTACATACATAACTCTCAGTCTTTTTATATTAACCCAGGCTAGGGGGGAAACAGCAACTCAATTTTCTGCTCCTCACAGATCTACAAGGAGCAACACAGGACATTTACACACTTCCTACAGCTCTATCATAAATTCATTTCCAGAAAGTACTGTAACTTTTAAAGAGATCTTAATGGGTGGAAAAAGGCTGCTAGTGTCCTTTTTTTGCAACACTGTGATGGACCAGAAGTAATTTCACACACTTCATTAACCAAACTTAAAAAAAAAGAAAAGAACCCTAGCTAAAGCTCTTGCATTCCCCCTCTACCTGTGAACATCTGGTATAACAAAGTTTGGAAGGAAACAGTTCTCGGCTCATTCTCGAAAGGTATCTATGACCACTTCTCAGCCTTAATTTAAAAAAGGGACTGGCTGCAAAATCAACACAGTTCTTATTTCACAGAGAAGTATTAAGAAACAAGAATAAAATCAAAGCATTAACATGGTCTCAAAATAAGTGATTCTCTCACAGTATATTATAAATACGTAAGATAAACATCAGTATATAGGATTACATTTATATATATGAGAATTCAGAAACATTTCTCAGGGAAGGTATTCTAAGAAAAATCAACTTATTAATAATAACAAATATTTTAAAACATTTATGATCATTAGTAGACAGAAAATAAACAAATAAAACAAAAATAAGCAAGCTAAAAGCAAAAACCTTTACCCATTGGGTTTTTTCATTCTTAGATTAAAAAGGGTAGTTAGAAAGTACGTCAGATACAAAAGTATAACACTGAAATCACTTACATCTTTTAGAATTAGAATCTGATTTGCAGCACGGAGGTATTGTAACTGGTGAGTGACTAACACAGAGATCTTTTGATGTAAGGCCTGACAAATACATCTGCAAAGAAATGGAAAAATTAATTAAAAATGAAGTTTCCTAAAACATTTTGACTATATCTGACTTCAATTATACGGTGTTTAAAATAAGAAAGAAAAAAAGCTCATGTATGTGAGATTTGTAGAAGTTACACTTAACAAACACATTCCTTATTTAACTTTGTAAGTTCTCAAGGCAGGAAAAAAAAATCATATGGTCTGGATGAAAGAGGAGGAAATACCTTACAGAAATTTCATTAAAATTGTCTTGAACATCCTCCTAATAAATGTACATGTCATAAGCTGAATTGCAAAGAGGGTATTTAACAAAAATTAAACTAATAGAGAAAGCAGGGTAGCACACTGTGTGCAGTTATGGAAAAATACAGGAAATAAAAGTAACTTACTTGAGATGAGCTTTCAGAGCACCTCTAACAGTGAGCCATTGAGACTTCTGGAGGAGCATACAGTACTACTGATTTGAACTATACTCAGGTATGTATTGAGGACAAAATCCTTCAGCCATCTCTGACCTTTTCCCATGGAGTGAGAGCTTACCTCCCTTCTCAAGTACCTCACCTGCTTAGCCTAGAGGCTTTCCCAGAAGTCTAGGATTTGGAGAGAGCAATGAAGAAGGGACTGGGCACACCAGAACTAATTGGCAAGTGCAGTTCAATCCAGTACAGTTTTAGAAGAAAATATACCTGGTATTTTTCCAGCCGAGCTTTGAAAGGCTCCCAGAGCCAAAAAAAACAAACCCCAACCCAAAACCATAGCAGTGGAGCAATGGTTTACAACTGCAAAGGTCTGCAAGCACACTCTTCATGTACAACATGGACAGCACAGACACAACTGACATCTACACCTACCAGCATTGCCTTCACCCCACAGAACCCTTCAAGAGGTTTGTCTCCCTTTCTCAACTACTCACTCTCTTAAGAAAACAAGGAAAAGTGATACTGCGTAGAACTGAACTGTCCAGTGAAAGCTTGCATGTTAGCATTTTCCATTTGGATCAGGAGTGCCTCTTTTTGAAGATCATCTCCCAGTTGTCTCAACTCAATCTGCTGTTGCTTATACTGTTCAGTAGTAATGGGGCTCATGAGCTGGACTTCTAGACAAAACCAGGTAGGAACACACACTTCAGTAGCATCCCTAATCAGTATTCAGCCAATGAGGAATGAAGCCTGAAGGGCCAGGCTGCAGCCCGCTCAAAGCAGAATCTTCTGAACTGCACAGGGTCCTTTGCACCACATGTTTTTCTCCACAGATCTGTCCTGTCAGCTTATTTTTGCTAACATGCTAACTCCCATTTGCTAACATGACACAGGAGGGTGGCACTCACCACAACAGAAAAGCAAACACCTACTCCCAAATCTTCTCCCTTTTGGTGTTCTCAAAAAACACCAAAAGGAAAACCACAGCAATCCAATACCAGAAATTTAATGCAGAAATGCAAATAAACAGTAAGGGGAGCAAGGCAGAAAAAGAACATGATCTTAACAGATATGATATCATATTGCTTACTGGGTTTCGTTCATTCATATACATCCAATTAACTCCACACACAGCTTTTAACATCTATTTTATCGCTCCTACAAAGACTGTAGGAAATAGAGTACTGTAAAGTGGTTAATACTAGTACTAGGCAGTATAATCACATGCAGAAAGTATATTACAGTGTTCCAAATAAACTGCATGGTAAAATGAAGTTAAAAGCAACACTCTTTGTGAGAAAGTTATATGCTGGCTATGCAGCATTCAAGAAGAAATGATAAAAACCATGATGTCATTCTCAGGTGCCCAACCAAGATAACAATTAATCAAGGTATATGGAGCTGCATAGCTATTTCAACAGTTGCAACTATTCATACACCAAGCCCTTTGAGGGAGTATTATTCTGGTGTGCTTACTGTCCACCTTCTTAGCAGTCACTGAAACAAGCCACATGGCAACTATAGCACCAGCTGAAGACACACAACAAAACAATCTTCAATGAAACCTACCCAGAGAACTGGACAAAGATCAGAGAGGCTACAGGAAAGGCCTAGCAGGAAAGCTGCCAAAACAGAATATATCAGGTATTCACCATGAAGATATCTATCTGTCTGTTACATAGTCCCTAAGCCTATATACTACTTTCATCACTGAATTTTCTGTGTGCCAGATGTCCTATAAGCTGTTAGACATACAAGCTAGCCACTAGAAAATCTGATGGCTGAAAACCTTTAAACCTCGATCCTGAATCACAGTGAGTCCACTGCACTTTAAGTGTGCTTCTGGAGGGGGGGGGGGGGGGATAGAAAAGAAAAAGAGTGGGTTATCACAGCATCAGAGCAAACCACTCAGAACTGTGAGAGCTGTCAGCACAGCATCCTGCATGATCCTGATCTCGGGAGAGAAGGCAAAAATTACCTCTGTGGAAATTTATACTTCCACTGATACATCAGTTCACTCAAGTGAGACTTTTAAAAAAACAACACCTCTTGATTTCATGTCTATCTGGGTAGAAAGAAGCTAGCTGAATAGTGTGCTGATAACAGGGGAGTAGAAAAATTGTTGTCACAATTCAATGGCATGAGCAAAGGGAGGAAAAATTGCAACAAAGAGGGTATACTTAGATCTATTACCAAGTTAAACAACTCACTGCTCAGACAGCTCAGTAGAAAATTTTGCCATTTAAAATACTGTATCATCACGAAGCACAGAAGTTGCAAAACTAGTAAAATACTAAGTAGATACTTAATGTCTGTTTCAAAACATTGAATTACTGCGGTTTTATGTTCAAAACCTTTTTAATTATTTCCTTTTTTAAAATATCCTCCCTCCCACTTGACAATATCCACTCTGCAGTTTACAGTAAGCATTTAGTTTGTACAGTGCCTTGGCTGCCATAGAAGGTCGAAGCCAGACTTCAAAGAAAGGCTCAGCAAAACTGAATGTGATAAAAGGGCTGGCATAAAACCCAGAGAACTCAAATGAATTCTACTAGAACCTGGTATTGTCTTAGAACTGAGAAAGAAAAAAAAAACACAAAACAAAACCGGTTCACTAAGGCTTAGTTTCATCTACTTTTACAAATACTGCTCTGTGTAGCTCAAGAAAAGCAAACATCGATTCTAGGTGAAGCACCCAGTTGCAGGTGAAACACCATCTGACAGTGTTCCTCCTTCCTCAGGGATACAGAGAATCCAGGGAAAGCCTGCCTTGGCAGGCTACATACCTGGTCCAAGGGTTCCAACATCTGCTGGAGTATGCCCAGACTGCCACCACCTTTTTACTTGCTGTCTAAAACCCCACAAAGTTCACCTTCTTTGTGCTTCTCTGTTACTCTCAAGAAGCATACTGTTAGACTGCCAGCACATTTAATGCATGACAACAGGACAAACTACTACACAAATTGTAGTTGCCATTGGCACACTTATCAAATACACAAACACATACATGAGTGTGCACACAGCCAGACGAGATCCAGACAGAGAAGACCCAAAGGTTCTCCAGCCTCTTCAGTACAAGAAAAAGGGGAATGAAGGGACTATGAAAGTTGCATCCTCTTCCCCAAGCTAGAAACAATTTAAACTCAGAAGTGTTCCGCGCAGATGTTGGATGGGGTTTTCTGCATGTTGCACTATTGCCCATTTGAAAGAACCATTGCTCTTTGACAACAGACTTCTCTATAATTAGGAAAAATATCAATTAGCTTGAGCTTTGCTACTGCAGAGCATGCAGCAGAAGACACTTTCTCGGAAGGGGGGCCTCCAACAACACAGTGCTCCTATGCAAAGGCAGTGTCTCGGCGCTTTCTTGCATGTGTTCTTCCTTCCCTATCAGGTTTTCTTTTATTTGAGACAAGCTGTTCTTTAATCTTTTTTAAGTTTTTATCTCCAAGAACCAGCTTTCTTTCACCTCTGCAAAGTGTCTCCTCTTTAATGATTCTAATTTCTTCCTTGCCATTCTTTTTTCCCTCTCCTTTTTGGAAGTTCACATCCCAGTTTAACTTCAGTTAACTTTATTTCAATAGAAGTAACCACTGAAACAAAATTAAAGCACACAGAAGTGCTCACAGGCATAAAGCCTTTGCTATATTAATATACTTACTACATTTCCTCTCCTCTCCTCTCCCTTTAAATTTAAGTGGCTTAGGGAAAGGAATCCCTCAGTTGGTTTTGTACATTTTGAAGTTTACAAAAAAAAGTGTGATGTGTTTGCTAGAGACAAAAAAAACCTACTTCTACTATGCTGTTTCTATTTCTATGCCCCCTAGCCATTTAACTCCATCTCGTGAGAAGTCCCTGCCTCCTCTGGACTAATGTACAGGACAACTGGTCCACAAAATCCATTACCCTGTCCCAGGCACCAGTCAGCAGTGAATACCTGGAGAAAGTATATACATAAACATAGTGATGCTTCCTTTGGTATACTTTTCCAGCTTCCAGAGTCCATTTATTAGGGACTTTTTGAGCTAGAGATCTTGGTGTTTAAGTCGCTCTTTGTGAACGTTTCCTACAGGAATTTGCATACCTCCCTCTTGAGCCCATTTCTGGTTTAGTATTCATAATTCTGTTTTGCAACTGCACCCACACACCATTAAAGCACACAACTACACTGGGGTTCTACAAGTGGGTTGTTGTTGGTTTTTTTGCTTGATTTTGTGGTATTTAAAATAAAATGAACAAACAAAACAAAAAAGACCCAAATCAAAACAAAACAAACAAAAAAAAAAAACCCACCAAAAACCTCACAGAACCTCAAAACATTTTGGTGAGATAAAACCTAAAACTTTAGGTTTTGGAAAACACGCAATGAGCAGTGATTGCTTTTCACTTCCTGAAAAAAACCACAACATAAAGCAAAAAAAAACCCCACAAAAAACAAGCAAAAAAACAACAGCAAAAAGCCCAAACCCCCCAACATTACTACAACAATTACTATAACCCTAAGCAACATTACTACAACATACTAATTCCCTACAATATATACAACAAAGCTCATGGAATTTCAATTGTATCATAGAAATGTAAAGGTATGACTAATATGTATTTAAGAGCAACACCTGTAATACAAGAGATGTACAGGGCATGCAAGTTTGCCCAATACTTCTTATTAGGGCTGTAACCACTGCAGTGGTATCAAGAGGCATAATGGGCATGGACCAGGCAGGAAACACAAAGTGGGAAGCCTTAGAGATACCCTTGATTTAGAGAGATCCTACCTGAAGGGGAACAGAGTGAAATCCTTAATTTTACACACCAACTCCTCTGTACACTTGTCATCAGAGGACAAAGTATGTCATAGATGCATGTAATACATCTATACCTTTAAACACAGCACCAGCAAGTAAATGCCAGAGTTACTTTTGCTTGGTTCCTTTGACACACTGATTGTGTCTGTAATCCCTCTACAGAAACGAGACATGCTAGCTTTTATCTGCTAGTTTTACAGGACTGATGAGCTCTGCTTTCTTTTAATCACCTACACCACTGTAACAGTGCTTTTTGCTCAAAGTTCCAATATTAAAAAAGAGCAACATGATTAGAGATGCAGCTTTACATTAGATACCCCATCCCTGGAGGTATTCAAGGACAGGATGGATGAGGCTTTGAGCAACCCAGTTTAGTGGAAGGTGTCCCTGCCCATGGCAGGGGAGTTGGAACCAGATGATCTTTATAGTCCCTTCCAACCCAAACCATTGTATGATTCTATGATCTACAAGCATACCCTTTTTTGAGATACAAGACTGGAAGCATTCATGAACTCATAAATGAGTTCCAAAGAACAAATTACTTTAAACAGACAAAGTAAATGTTCAGATCTGTGTTATCTAATGAAAAACAAAATTAAAGAATTCTTTTACTCATTTTCCCTACTTCATTTTGCTCCTCCCCTCAAGCATTTCTGGGGCTTAGGTAAGAGCCCACTGAGGAACTCAGTATCTCTTAAGTCATTAACTTCTCATGATAGCATTTGCCACTCGCCTGTGCTGTCAGTTCAATTCTTCCTCACATTTTTCTGCAACTATGAAGGACACCATTGCTACAAAACCATGTCTGCTCCCTTCTTCTTGCAGAAGAATGCCCGGTTACCTCAGATGGTAATAGAGAGCGTTTATGTTCCAGGACACCTGGTCAACTTGCCAGGTGACTCTCCAGTCAGCCTCAAGGGTTATCTCATGACCCATTCCCCAGTTACACGTCCTTTGAGTTCCTACAGGAAGCCACCGCCTTATTACTAAGGTGCTCCGTCTGACAGATGCTAAAGTTCACTACTGTGCTGTGATAAATGTGGTGATTTCTTCTGCAGCTTTTATCTAGTTCCAGAGGCAAGAGCGAGAAAGAAATGACAAATGATCATACATTCAAAACAGCCTCCTGCTTAAAAAGAAGTATAAATTGGCAGAATTCTGTTTTACAGTAGGAATGACACACCTGTGCAGACCACTCCCAAGTATCATCACAAACTTAGGTCTGATTCTAAAAGATTCCCGAACTGTCTTGCAACTCGTACAAGCACAGAGGAGGAACAGAAAGAAATCAGGCTGATCGTCAGCGGAGACTGCCACATACAGCTCTTGTCTTCGGAGGAGATACAAGAACAGTAACTAGGGAAGAGCATCGGACTTCCACAGACTGCCAGAATACAAATCGCACTCTTAAAACACAATTTTTGAGTCAGTATCACTGATGATGGGACACAATTTGATTTCTATCCAAACATTATATGAAACCATATAAATAATAGAAATATGTTTACAAAGATGCACAGGGAGACCAGGAAATTTCTTGGTCTGCCAGACACAGGAAAATCCACACCTACTTCTGCTATGCTGTTTCTACTTGTATGCTTGCTAACAAGCACAACTGAATGATTTTCTTAGAACATCACAGGCTATGCCAAGCTTCGTCATACACAGAAAAGTACTTCTGTAGCTGTATGACTGTCCTGCATTTCAAAATTAGAATTCCCAAAAAATTGTTCCTTAAAAGTTAATGAAAAGCTATTTTTATTTTTATATATATGTGAATATATATGCATATTTCCATATACACACATAAATATATACAAAAACATAGAACTATACTGGTGCCTCCCCACTGAGCAAAGGCTGTAGCATGCCTACTGTTAACTATCAAGAGAACTCACAAGAAAAGAGGCTAAAAATAACACAGAAATAGGGAATCCCCAATTCATACCTTAGAAGTGCCACAGAATCTGACCATGAGAGAGGAAGTTATTGGAAAGCTGGCTTTATGTGCTTCATCATCCACGGTACAACTTGTCTATGTTATGAAGAAATTCTCACAAGACACAGCCCCTTATAAGTATCATGGACTGCTTTCCTACTGAAGCTGTGCTCTCGCATTCTCTCTCATTTGAAAAGTATTCATATATTGTAAAATGTTTACTGCAGTAGCTGAACAGAATGGGGAGAAGCAACACATGTCATGAACCAGCCATCCACAGACCATAGCCTCAGGAAATTACTAGGAACATACCTATCTTTCTAAACACACAGACGAGACACTTCTAAAAAAATTAAACATTAATATAAAATAACAAGGGAAAGAAGAAAAAAAAAAGAAAAGAGAGTGAACTGAACAATATCCACTTCAGATTCTCATTAAACAATCCCCCATTTCTTCCATCTTGTCCATTGTTTTATGCCTTGTGGTTTGGACTCCTGGGGGAGGCTTGCATGAAGTGGTGTCTCAGACATTCCTCAGCAGCATGTTCTAAAAAATCATTCTTGCCCAAGTTCTCTCTCTTCTCGGCACGTCTAGCATTATTCAGGAAGCATTAAAGAACATGCCCTGCCCTGCTTTTCAAAGTGAGCTACTGAATGTAACACTCTCCCTACTACTCCCAGCACCTCTGTAGCTGCCACAAAGTCCTCAGAAGACAACATCTGTTTGTAAAAAAGCCTTCCCTTAAGATGGAAGAGGGAATGCCTCCCTTAAGAGGGAGGCATTGCTCAGTTTCCCTTCCCACCCTACCCCATCTGTTTTCTCCATAATATGCTTTTATCTGTTTTGCTCAAACTGATCTAAAGTTGGGGAGGAAAAGTAAATGAAAGTTAAAGAAGAAGCCCAGCTAGTTTTCAGAGTTTCAAATTCTTCAAGATAATCTTATTCCTCTTCATCTCCATACATTTACCAGCAAAACATACACTGTGTTCGCAGAGCAACGATTTCTCTGTTCTTCTATGGTTCTGCACATACAAAAATCCAGACTCCCAGTCTCACAGTAGGATGTAGATCCTTCCAATGTCACAGCCCACATAAAACATAGAATAAATTGAGAAGGCAACCCTACCTCCTTTGCAAGGCACTACTGTACTTTCCTGTTTTCCTCTTTAAAGTGAAAAGACCTTAGACTAAGTGAGAGACAGGTTAACATCTCAGGTGGGTGAACTTTCAGAACTCAGGTACTGATAACAGTAAAATGTTGGAGTTGTAGAGCAATCTTGTGCAGAAACAGAAAACCAGCAACTAAAGCCTAAGATAGCTTCAACAAGCATTAAAGGAATTTGATAGAGTATGTCAACTACAGAAGTAATGAACTCCATCTATCAGTCGTGCCAGGTGAAAACGATCCTGCACAGAATAATGAACATGAAGCCTATGCATCATAAAATTCTTACTCCGTAATGGCTGATGGAAACAAACAGTAGCTATTTGAAGAAATCAATAAAATAAAACAAAATGTGGATGGGGTTTCAGAGGGATCTCTAAAGTTGAAATTGCAAACATCAGTAGGACGTACTATTTTCAAATTTAGATACTAAAACCCTCCCTGCATGGGGAAAAAGAACACAAATGCAACGCTAGTCAGTGCAAATTCTACAACCATTTCTGCAAGACAAGTTTTTATGATTCTCTAGGGGTGGAGAGGAAGGAACAACAGTTAAACCAAATTAATTCATGTATTTGGACAGTGGAATTCAAAGGATGTAAGTATGCTCAAGAAAATGCTCTCATTTAAGGTTTCAACCAAACCCCACTGAATCCAGTCAATGGAAGTTTTTCCTTCTACTCCTAATAAATTCCAGATTATACCTTTTGATACCAAGAGCCGCAGGCTATGAAGAGCAAGGACAAAACACTGGCTGTGAATAACTGGATTATTCTCATACCCACTATGTGCCGTAGATTAGGCAGCTTGAAAGAAGAGACAGAGAAGAGGAAATTCATTGAGAAGGGAACCTGACTTTTAATGAACACTACCCTATTTCTTCAGGAACAGACGAAGGTCCAGTATCTCTGTCTTTCATGTATATCAAGTTTATACATTCTCTTCTCCTCTATTTCTGCTATCCACAGTCACTCTGCAGGCCACAGTTCCCTGTTTCACCTACCCAAAAGAAATATCAACCACTCAAGAACCAAAATGAAAAATCTCTCAAGAATCTAAGATCATTCTATCTTTTTCTTTAGCCACTTGAATTAAGTGCTTATTACTACGCAAATAAAGCTTCAAACTAATAAATGATTTAAAATCCCACCCAATATTATCCTTCATCCAGTAATAATATTCATAAACCCCTAATCTCATGTATGAAATCTGAAGTTTTCCTCAAGAATATGGCATACATTCCCTTAACAATCATTCTAATTGTATCTGCAAAACAGACCTTTACGGGACTTTTAAAAATAAAGAAAAAATGAAAGACACAGAGGAAAAAAAAAACCTATAGATCTTCCAAATACATAAAATAGAGGAAAAAAAATGCAGAAAGTGAATGCATTAAGTTTTATGAAGAGATCCATCTCCCCAGGAATGCTTTCTCTAGGTTTTCTCTAAAGAATTAGAAGGTAACAGTTGTATTTTAAATTAAAATAAAGCAGCAACATACTTTTCAAACAAATGTCTTCCAACTTCAGCATCAACTGCACTCAGTGGATCATCCAAAAGATAGATGTCTGCATCCTGATACACAGCTCTGAAAGGTTTAAGGAAAAGTCAGTATCGTGAAGTCTTGCATTTGTTTACTTTAGTGACTAAAGTCTGATAATTTGTAAATTTTAGAAACTGCAGAAAGCACTAACCTGGCCAGATTTACACGAGCCTTCTGTCCCCCGCTCAGCGTAGCTCCACGATCTCCTATTACTGTTAGGTCCCCATTTGCTAATAATTCCAAGTCCTGTGGATGTGAAAGAACAGATATCAAGATAATTGTTTTCTTAATGATTTTAACTTCAAAGACTGAAAAAGCTGCTTCAACATAGCATTTTCCTATTTGAAATGCATTAACTTATCTCACATTAAAATACAAGGATTTATACTAAATCAAATATCTGCAGTTACTTTATGACTTTGGATCTTCAGCAAAAGATAATTAAGAAAGCAGGAAAAACAGGTGAGATCTTAAAAGTTCACTTTTTCTACAGCTTTACCAGAGGGAAGTGCACTACTTAATTCTCAGTGTTAAAAGGAATAATTATGATGTACAACAGAAAACTAGTTATTTTTTACTAGAACAGAATTAGCTGTCACAATAAATAAAACTGAACTAATTACTATCAGTATATTATTTTGCTAATGTCCCTAAGAACTGTAATGTGTCATTTATTCTTACTGCAATGTATACAAGAGAAACAACCACAACATTCATCACACTAATTTAGTTAATTTACAGGGCTTAGAACTATGAGTAACAGAACAAAATTATACATTGTTCCATATCATAGAATCAGAATGGTTTGGGTTGGAAAAGACCTTTAGACAATCTAGTTCCAGCCCCCTGCCACAGGCATGTCGTATTATTGTATTTCCTATTCAGGAAATACAGAAGTTTTTTTATATTAAGCTATAAAACATATTCTGAAAGGTTTTTCACAGCTTTTCTGAGATACATAAATTTGAAAGAAAACTATGCAGGCAAATCTACCATCAAATATGAAGTGGGTTTTTTTAAATGCAGCTTGCTGTCTTTCAAACTCACTGAAACCTTAAGTTGAGACAAAAACGTATGAGTAACTATCAGCAGGAGATATTAAAACTCTATCTACCATGTGTAAAAACCTTGCACAAGAATTTTCATCAGAGTAATCATCTGCTTTTCACCTGTGTAGCTGCTGACAGGACTATCGTAACATGCTGCATAAAACCATTTTAGCTGCCGTGCAAAATGTCTGTTTCTTGACAAATCTGGCTTAATCCTCTTCTATATCTCATGTCACAAACTCCTTTGCACACAGACCTTTCAAAAATATTTTTCCACAGAACTACTAGGGTTCAGCAAGTTCTCCAATATAAAGCACTAAGATTCTTTTGATAGCTGTTAGCAATGCATAATACATGACATACATTACATTTACCTGAGAAAAACCCCAAACAACATTAAGGTTATTTACAGAAAAGTAGTCATGAATAGTGCTAGCCTGATCGTTTTCCACCTTTCATTGCATTTACACACAGACTTACCTTAATACCAGCAAAAAGCGCTAAACATGATTATGAAATTAAATAATTGGGAATAGCTTTTAACAAATGTATCCGTGCTTCACATAAGCTACAGCTCCCTCTAGTGGAAATTTTAGGAATTACAAGAACTTGCTTTCACACTGTTGCCCTAAGTAATTACGCATGTATCTGTTAAGCGACAGGATTTATTTCACATGCTACTCATAATATCAATTGTATATATTATATATTGCAGCATGTACCACAAGTCTGAAAGGACACCAAGATAAAGATAAGCTTGTGAAAATAAAACATACCACGAGAAAACCATACCTTTTTAAGAGCACAGACTTTTAAAACTTTTTCGTATTTTTCTTTCTCATATTCCTTGTCAAACAGTATATTACTTCTTACTGTACCAGAAAACACCCAAGGCTGCTGAGAAACATAGGCAATTCTTCCAGTAACGTTTATCAAACCTTTGTCTTTAGGCAGCTCACCAAGCACAGCGCTTAAGAGTGAAGACTGGGGAAGAGTAAAAAAGTAAAAAGCTTGCATTAAAGGCATCACAGAGATTGAGCAGTATTTATTGGTACGACAGCATTTTCCACCCTGTCACTCAAACTATTGCTAGCAGAAAAGCACTTGTACCCTTTACACGCAGGCTAGAAGCAACGCACAAAGTACTGCTTGACTCTGAACCATCTTCCCACTCCCAGAAGGACATCTGCCTTTCTTGAATGCCAGTATCTTGAAATGTGCTATTATACAAAGAAAAGAACCATACATTTTCAAGTTTCTAGTCATGTTTAACACTCATAAAACTGCTACAGAATGGATTAAACATTAGACTTACTTTTCCAGCTCCTACAGGACCAATCACAGCCAGTAATTCTCCTCGTCTGACGGTAAAAGAAATTTGTTGAAGTGCTGGGCTTTCTAAATTCTATGGATTTGAGAAAAAGTTAGGCTTCCTCAGTAATGAAATACACACCATCAAAACAATCTTTATAAAACAATGCACACAGATCAGTACAAATTAGCAACCCATATGCCCACCATATTTTCAGGCATACATTCTGCCTCTTCAGTAATTCACACTCTCAGAAGACCCTGATCCTTCAGCACAAACAAGTAACACAGATAAAACAGGATTCAAGGAATAAGGCACCCCAAGGCAGCAGAACCAGCGCTTCCTCAAAGCCCACACATCCCTGCTGCAGCTCAGCACAAGGCTGGGGCAGCAGCTTCAGAAACAAGAGCTTTGTGCTGGCCACCGCACCAGCATTCACAGCTCCAGAATGGCACATCTGGCAACACTGGGTAGCTACACAAATGCTGGAAGAGGGGCAAGCTGAAGTGCTCGTAGAGCCCTAGGAAAGCCAGGTCTGCGTTTGCTCTAGTCAAGGCTCTATCCAGAGTGAAAACAGTAAAATACTGTTTGATTTTATGTAACTTCATCTTGTATACATGGATTCTCAGGGACTCTTCATAGACAACATAGTGGGTTATTTGTGTGAATACATACTACCTTAGGATTGTCTGTTTAACATTCCTTTTTTAGTATGCTTATCCTTTATGTTACGCTACTGATAAGAGCTTATTTCCCAACATATTTTGCACCTCTCCTATCAAGGTTGTAAAAATGCCTTTTTCTTGTGGAAAGAAAGGATGCTCAATGTCTTTAATAGCTAAGGGGCTGGTGCAGCTCCCTCTCATTAAAGCAAAACACCCTTCTAACAGGATACGCCTTTACATGCATCTTAGACCACACTAAGCATGACTGGCACTAAAATGCAAACAGGAAAATGTATGCATTAAAAAAAAAAAAATAAAATGAAGTAGCATTTCTATTGCTATAAATATTCCAAACAAACCCCAGTCTTAAGCTCCAAGAAAGGAGAGCAAGGTGAAGAATATTCAGTATTACTGTTACTTAAGAGCTTGCAGACTGCTTAAAATCTCCAGCCACCTTTTACAGGTCAAGGCTGAAGAGGCCACCACCTAACTCTGCATGAGTGATGCTGCACGACTGAGTTCTAGAACTGCCAAAAGGGGAAGCTTGTAACTCATTTCAAATTATTTGGGAGAGACATGGGGAGAGCATCCACCCATACACATGATGGCTGGGAGAGCTGGGCTAGAACACTTGTCCACCTGCGCCAGGACAGATACTCAGGCGGCACCGTGCCCCGAGCACGTCCCCCACCGCAGCTTCCATCTCACAGAAGCACTACGGGGTTCACAGATCAGAGCCACACTGAGAATCCAAACTCGCGCACGTCGTGCAACTTCTGCTGCTACTACTCATGTCCACAAGGTGGCATCAACGGGGCTTTTTTCCTTTTCACCACCCCTCTCCCAATCGGCATTTTACCATGAGTCCCATTTCTCTCTCCAGAGTACACAGTTGAGGTGCTCAGCTAGTGCCAAGGTCAGGGAAACATTACCGGCTTATGACAGCTGAGTGTGTTTGTGGTTTGGGTTTGTTGTTTTTTTCCAATGCAAAGCTTGCAGGAGGAGAAAAACATCTCTTACTAAATCAATCAGTCTATATGGAAAAAGTAAAAATAAGCTTTCAGACACAAGTGCTTCTTCAGACCTCTTGAGGTTGTGCTTTTGTATTCATCTAAGTGCAAATATACTTTCTCTCATGCTCAGTTGTTTTTTTTTTTTAATATAGATCCTAAGAGCCCAAAAGCATTATAGAAATTTTCAACAATTTTCTAAACTATTACCCAAATGTGAAAGTAGTCTTGCAAGGTGTCAAACACCCTATATGAAAGTAAAGCAAACACCTAAGGGGCATGGTATTTTTTGCAAAATAGCATTCCTTATAATTAAAGGCAATTTGTCCTGAATTCATCACACCTATTTTTAGACACTAAACTGAGGCACTTAAATTAGAGCACAAACTAATATTACAACTAAGTTATCTGACAGCTCATTACCGCAAATGTCCCAGCTCCCCTGTGCCCTGTCAACTATCTGCGTCTTTCACTTCCCTTCTTCTGCCACTTGTTCTTGCCTGATCTTGCAGACAGGTTGGTCATGGGACTCAGTTATCAGAAAATATATCATGTTAAAAGTCATTCGTTTACTGTTGCATTATCCCTCTGAACTGGTTCACCACAGGACCGCAAATATATGAATTAACACCAGCACAAGTGAGGGAACAGACAGATACACAGAATGTGAGGACAGGACACAAGAACGATCCCCTGAGGGACAGCAGCTCCTTAGGTGAGCCTGGGCAGACCTTACATATCCTACAGACAAGAGAAAGAACAATTCATCCCATCTAAGGGATATAAAGATCATTTGCTGCACATAAGGCCTATACTGCTGAGGCTCCACATTTAAGTGACTAAAATTACAAGGGATAAATTTGGCCTCTGTTCAGATGCTTTAATTTTAAATCTGAAGTGGCTCAGTTGAGCAGACACTGTTCTGTAAACTTAAGGCACAGCAGTAAAAAAGCCCTACTGAAGAATCCCCAGTTCCATGCTGGTACCAGACTAGCCTGTGGGACTCCAGATAATGCTTGTCTTATTAAAACAGGAGTGTGACCATTAATTAATTGGTTTTCTTTATCTTTTGATAAACTGCAATACACCATGTTAGCTTGTTTTCCTAAAAGTCTAGCTAATAATCCCTTTTTTTGCTTCCAGTGATTTTGGTTTCATGGGCTGTGGTTTGGGGAGTTATTTTTAGTATCTCTTTTAGCACACAATCTTTAAAGAAATTATCATGCAGCTGCACAGAGATCCAAGAAGTCTTGAGAAACCTTGCCAGGGTAGCAAGCTAAGTCACTTACTTGAGAAAGGACAGAGTATTTTTATTACTCCTTTCCTAACTCCGCTCTCTTACAGCTCATCATCTTTTCAGTGAAAAACTCTATAAAATTACTTTGCATCACTGTAAGAGTATGTAGGAGAAACTTTCTGAGCAGCTCTTAATAGTTCTGGGAGAACTGTTCTCCCATGCACACCGCATTAAATACAAAATTAAAGTTACAGCAGCAGTTTTGTGGGTGCTTTGTTGGTTTGGTGTTTTTTAAAATCTAAAGGCAACCAGTAATTCTAGTTGCACTACCCTGCCTTATGCAATGATATAAACAAGTCTTGGAAAAAAAGAAGGTGTTTTATGGGCATATTATGCAACCATTTCCTATAAATTGTTAACAGTGCTACCTGTGTTGGTTTGAGAAGAAAACAGAGACTAAGAGATACATTCCATTTTGCATTAGAATGTATTCACCATTAAGTTTAATACCAATTACTTTGTAGGAATTCGTTCAATGTCTCAAAGATTTATGTCGCAGAGACAACCCTGAAAAAGTAAAGCTCAATAATACAGCAGTTCTTTTTTGTAGCTGAGTAGTAGTATTATTAGGTAGATTTGCACGTTTTCACACTTTATCTTCCTTGAGACACAGCACACTGGAAAGAAAGTATATAAAGTGCAATATGTGACATGTCTTATTTTCATTACATTTACATACAAAATTCATTTTTAGAGCTTCCAGCATTTGTTATGGAGACTCAAGCCTGTCTTGCGCAAGGATATTGGCAGCTCATAAGACGTAAAATAATTCATCACAAATTGCTGCTTACCATAGCAAATTGCAGTTTTAAAACACAGACAACAGTCAACCTTTGCCTTTCTTACAGAACAGGATACAGAACAGATTTATCAGCTCTATGTTGTCTCTTTTTCTAGCCATTTTGGTGGGTTTGGTGCATTTTAAGCAGAGAAAAATTTGTAGCTGAACAGTCTGAATTAAAATACACAGAGTAACAAACACATGCAGTCTAGTATCTAAAGCTTTCCATTCTAAATAGTATAATATTGAACTGATTCAAGATGAGTGGACTGATCAATATTCAGTTTACAGAAAGAAAAACCCCACATGCTAAGTTCCACCTTACTGTGCTTAATTCCAATTTAAGTATCTCAGTTACAATACAGCCCTGTTAAGAGATACTTTCACAAAGAAACACACAGATACTCAAGTATAATATTCAGGAATAGGTAATTTTAAATGCACTTGATAGTGTTTTCAGTACTACTCTACAGCGTTAGCTTAACACACTAAATAGATTCTCATATACAAAAGGTGGAATACAAAACATTAGCACACTATACATATACGCAGACATGTTTTAGACTTAGAATGACTGCAGTGCCAATATACTTTACATTTAGTAGAAGTAAATTTACCTTATCCCAATAGCAAGTCAAATCCTGAACATGAAGAATGACATTTCCATTATTACCGTGCAGTTGTGGTTTGAAGTGTGAGACCTCATCAAGTATCAGAAAGTTCTGCAATAAAAGAGAAAGAGTTAAAAAAAAAAAAGAACAGAGAAAAGCCTATTGTGAGACTAAGAAGAAAAGGGAACCTAAGCAGCATACAAACACTAAGGGAGCCGGGGAACCAACCACAAACTGATCAAGGAACTGCATTTCCAAAACAGTGCACAACTCCTTCAACAATGTACCTTTAACCAGCTAACTGTCCCCCCCAAACTCCCCCAAAACTGTAGATTTAGTAGCACTGAAGTACTACAGGACTGTAAAAACCACCCACTCAATAAAACAGAATTCCTGAAGCAAATGGACCACAAGAACCCACCCTGACTTCTCCTTGGAACACTGACAAATCTTAAAATTGCTTGATTCCATCTTTCCATGCAAGAAGTGAAAACTTCACTGCAACACCTTAGCATTCCACTGCTTTGATGGTAAAGGCTTATGTTGCTTCACTCAGAAGAAAATGAGGACATGGTAAGAAGCTGTTAACTGCCCTTATTAAGCATTCTCCAAGTGACAAAGGTGGCTGCAGATCACCCAGCCTCTCCTTTTAAAGTCCATGGCATTAATATAGAAAAAAATTAAATTGCTTATGTCTGCATAACTGATTCATTGCACTTTCATTACTGTACTTCTGCATTACAGCCCAGCCAGAGAACCTTTCCTTCAACTTGCATAAACATGCACTTTTGTCCCACAGCCACAGTCCTGGCACACCTTTCCTGATGCCTCATTTATATATAGCTCAAACACATTTAGAAAGGAAAGGGGTAAATTCTAAAGACTTTCAAGGGTAAGAGTTAACACAGTTTTAAGACAAAACCAGAAAAATTCTATCATGCTTTGAATCACAGAGCACAAAGACCTTAAACAGGTGCTAGCAGACAACATTTTGAGAAAAGAAGAAAGATCTTGATCTTAGCAGCTAAGACTTAACAAGTTAACTAACTCAGCTTAGTTAAGAAGTTAACTGAGCTAACAGTTTGCAGACATGAGATAGCTGCCAAAGTCCTACATTCAGTATCTAAGAGGAAGCAGAATCATAGAATCAGAGAATAGTTTGGGTTGGAAGGGACCTTCAAAGGTCATCTAGTCCAATCCCCTGCAATGAGCAGGGATATCTTTAACTATCTGTACGCATGTTCCTCTTACTTCAGAAATGTCTACAACACCTTTTTCCAAGTACACTTCTCTCCTACATTTCAGACAGCCCCAGAATGCACGTCACGTTTTTCACACACATACACAGCAACACATGCAGCTTTCAAAATAAGTTGTTTCACTAGAAATCCAATTGCAAAACTAAAGGCTGCTGCTGTCTGTGACATTAAAACAATGTTAGATTAAGAGAAGAAATCCACATACCATCTAAATCGATAACCGTACCTTGATTCGTCGTATGCTAACCACTGCCTCAGACACTCTCTCAACAGCCGCAGGGAAG
This sequence comes from Lathamus discolor, assembly GCF_037157495.1. Classification (NCBI taxonomy): domain Eukaryota; kingdom Metazoa; phylum Chordata; class Aves; order Psittaciformes; family Psittacidae; genus Lathamus; species Lathamus discolor. The sequence goes on along the minus strand of NC_088887.1, from coordinate 74,456,731 downwards.
AACAGCGTTACTGTCAGTCTTACTGCGCCATACAGGGACACTGCAACAAATACCCGACTTGCAGAGATAACATTGCCAAGTAGTACATATGCCATGAAAGTCATGAACACTGTGATTTTGCTTGCCACAAAGAAGGAGGCTAAGTTCAGTCCTCGAAGGTAGGAGCTTTTCATAACCATGGCAATCTCCTTCCTAAAAATGCAAAATACAAAGTCGCATCAAACTTTCTCGTTACAGTTGCCCTTAACAACTGGATGAGGGAAAACAACTCTCAGGATTTTACTTTCATATCCTTTCTCTTCCCGTTGGATCACCCCAACTCACATGTAAAGAACTGTTAAGTATATTATATGGTAAATAACAAAGACAATTTAAAAGACTTAGAAACCAAGCAGGGAAAATTATTACATTTAATATTTTGGTAGCTATAGAAAATAGTTATTTCTGGGAGCCAGAAAACCAAAATATTTTTTTTTTCTTCCACTTTAGTCAAAGCATTATTTAATTCAGATTCTAATTTGTTCTGAATCTTCATGGGTTGCAGGTAAGAGCAAAGAGGAAAAAACCTCTGTATAAAAGCCAAGCACCCACAAACTCTTTATTGTTTCAATACCAAAATCCAGTAGAGCTCAGTCACAAAACTTTTAAGATCAACACATATGCAGGAGTTGAAAAAACAGGGCAACTTCCAAAGCATCAAGAGTTTACCTACGGCCCAGGCGTCATCATTTTCACACACTAACCTGCGTTACGCTACATAAAAATAATCTTCTATTATTCAGCTGCTGCTCCTCAAGCTGAATCACAGTATTTGCAATATTTCCTTTGACCTCAGTCTAAATCCTCTGTGATTTGGACCCTGCTCCTGGCTTTTTTTTTTCCTTTCTCTAGGAATTCAGGTTCATAATTCAAGAAACACTGATCTGCAAGGCCAATTGTTCTGCCAACCATTACCCTAAATGTGACTGAAGTACTGCACAGACACGAGTCTCCCTCCAGCAACTGAAAAGCTGCTGATGTGTATGTTCTCTATTTCCACTTCAGTTACATTTCAGTTTCCACTTCAAAATGACTCACAAAGTCCAACCCTCAAAATGTTACTGCATTATCTACAATGTGGATGCCATCAGTCTTAACTTCGTACTAAGATAAGTCTTCCTTTATCAAGAGCACTATAACAACTTACTCCTTCCTCATGTATCCTGACTACCCTGGATTTGGAGAAGGCTGAGGTTCTGAATGACTTCTTTGCCTCAGTCTTCACTGGCAAATGCTCTGACCACACCACCCAAGTCTTGGAAGACAGGCGCTGACACTGTGAGGATGAAGACCTTAGGCCCACTGTAGGAGAGAATCTGGGTTTGAGATCATCTTAAGAACCTGAACACGGACCAGTCCATGGGCCTGATGAAATTCATCCACAGATGGGTCCTGAAGGAGCTGGCGAATGAAGTTGCTAAGCCACTGGCCATCCTATTTGAAAAATCATGGCAGTCAGGTGAAGTTCCCGATGACTGGAAAAAGGGAAATATAACCCCCATTTTCAAGAAGGGGAAAATGGAAGACCCGGGGAATTACAGACCAGTCAGTCTCACCTCTGTGCCTGGCAAAATCTTGGAGCACATTCTCCTGGAAGGCATGCTAAGGCACATGAAAAACAACAAGGTGCTTGGTGACAGCCAGCATGGCTTCACTAAGGGGAAATCCTGCCTGACCAATTTGGTGGCCTTCTATGATGGGACTACAGAACTGATGGACAGGGGTAGAGCAGTTGATGTCATCTACCTGGACTTCTGCAAAGCCTTCGACACTGTCCCACATGACATTCTTGTCTCTAAATTGGAGAGACATCAATTTGATGGATGGACCACTTGGTGGATAAAGAACTGGCTGGATGCCCGCACACAAAGAGTTGTGGTCAATGGCTCAATGTCCGGCTGGAGACCAGTAACGAGTGGTGTCCCTCAGGGATCGGTGTTGGGACCAGTCTTGTTCCAACATCTTCATCGCTGACATGGACAGTGGGATTGAGTGCGCCCTCAGCAAGTTTGCTGATGACACCAAGCTGTGTGGTTCCATTGATACGCTGGAGGGAAGGGATGCCATCCAGAGGGACCCTGACACGCTTGTGAGGTGGGCTGATGCCAACCTTATGAAGTTCAACCATGACAGTGCAAGGTCCTACACCTGGGTCGGAGCAATCCCAGGCACAGCTACAGACTGGGCAAAGAAGAGATTCAGAGCAGCCCTGCGGAGAAGGACTTGGGGGTGTTGGTCGATGAGAAAATGAACATGAGCCGGCTTCAGTGTGCGCTCGCAGCCCAGAAATCCAACCATACCCTGGGCTGCATCAAAAGGAGCGTGACCAGCAGGTCACAGAATCATAGAATAGTTAGGACTGGAAAGGACATGATCCTGCCCCTCTACTCCGCTCTCGTGAGACCTCACCTGGAGTATTGTGTGCAGTTCTGGTGTCCTCAACATAAAAAGGACATGGAACTGTTGGAACAAGTCCAGAGGAGGGCCGCGAGGATGATCAGGGGACTGGAGCACCTCCCGTATGAAGACAGGCTGAGGAAGTTGGGGCTGTTCAGCCTGGAGAAGAGAAGGCTGCATGGAGACCTCATAGCAGCCTTCCAGTACCTGAAGGGGGCCTATAGGGATGCTGGGGAGGGACTCTTCATTAGGGACTGTAGTGACAGGACAAGGGGTAACGGGTTAAAACTTAAACAGGGGAAGTTTAGATTGGATATAAGGAGGAAGTTCTTTACTGTGAGGGTGCTGAGGCACTGCAATGGGTTGCCCAGGGAAGTTGTGAATGCTCCATCCCTGGCAGTGTTCAAGGCCAGGCTGGACAAAGCCTTGGGTGACATGGTTTAGTCTGAGGTGTCCCTGCCCATGGCAGCAGGTTGGAACTAGATGATCTTAAAGTCCTTTCCAACCCTAACTATTCTATGATTCTGTGACTTTATCTGCTTGAAATAATATTGAATACAAAATTCTGAAACAATTTCTAATTTCCCAAATATTCTGGCAATTCTCAAGGAAATTCTTCATCATTTTTGATTACTTTTCACAGTAAGATTAGAAACTCAAGTTATGATGGTACAATTTGAAGTAAATTTTCACTTAACAGAGAGAAGGATGCAAGATGCTCTACTGGAAAGCTAGTTAAGCAGCTTTCCCACTATATTTGCCAAATTGGCTGAACTGACAGACTTTTAGAGTTTCAAAGACATTTTTTCAGCTTAAGGGCTCACAAACTCTGATCTCCAGAGTACAGTGAAAGAACACTTGTATGTAAACTATTTGAATTGGGTCTAATTCAATTACTTCAACAATCCTGGATGAAACACTTTTCCCACCCTCTAATAATCCTTAATAATCCTCTCTACTATCTGCAAATAATCAGCAAGTTCTTTGTGCTACTCTCCATAAAAATCAGATAAATTACAGCCTACCCGCAGGCTGTATATAATATACTACATGGTCTTAGGGCACAAACACAAAACCAATAGGGACAACCACAGGAAAAAAAGAGCAATGGACGAGGCTCAGATGTCACCTTAGCAACTGTCAAGGGCCACTGCAAAATACTGGGCAATAAATCACCTGGCTGAATTGAAGACTTAACTACAGTTTTCCACAGCAAAGTTAAAGAAAAGAAAGAAGGCTCAGGATGTGTTTTGGAAGAGCTTCTTTCTCTCCGTCATTAAAAAGGAAGCCTCTAACGTTAACAATGCATTGAATTTGGAAATCTAAAGTTTAGTGATGTGAGTATGTCTACTGAGGAAGCTTTCAATCAAGAAATATCCTCCCTGGCTCCACGCAAGACAGCAAAGCTTTCAATCAATCAAGAACATTCAATCAGCACATGATTCTAATACCTGAAGGAGGAAATTATTATGTGCATGGGAAGAAATGTCTCAGGAAACATTAGCAAGTTTGCAAGCCTGTACATACATACAAAGGAAAAAAAAAAATCCTTTACAAAAAGAGGAATTCCAAGTAAAACAAATAAAAAAAAAAAAAATCAGAATCTACAGCAGGATAACAACCTTCTACTCATGCCAGACATAACTTGAAAATTAAATGAGAAATATTCACCTGAACTACTTATTCTTTAGTACTGAATGCTCTCATACCGTTAAGTAAAAGCACAAATACTGATTGAAAATGGAATTTAATGAATTCATTTTCATCAGGTACTGACGGACCTCAGAAATTAAATGTCTCAGGATACCAACTCAGCTGGCCTTGCCATTTGAACAACTAGGGCGTTTCTGCGCTGCTGTCTTTCTCAGCTCCACCTTCCCAGACGGCTTGAGCAATACTTCAAAACACAGAAAGGGAAGCAGAGTACTACCTGCAGATGCTATCATTTAGGACAGAAAGTCAGATTTCATATATTTCTCAGGAGGGAAATGTCTTGCTTCTTGGCTACTTGTTACTAGTTTATACAACAGGGGATAAAACTGTTTAATTACAACTACTGCAGTTTATCAGTTGCTGGTTTTAAACACAGCCATAAAAGGAAGCATAAAAACACACACAATTTATAAATATCAAAGGGTTTTTTTTCTTTTTCTGTCCCATTAGATTATATTTTCATCTCTTCACTCTAAAACTATAGAAAGTTCTAAAATAAATAAATAAAAAAAGCCAAAGAAGCTCAAGTAAACTGCACTTTAAAGTACAAAATAATACCATTATTGACACAGAAAAAAATGGAAACAGATATTGATCATATACCGAGCTGTATCTTTCCAAGATTACCTTCTTAAACCATTCACAAGTTCTGCAAATGATTTTTCCCAAGCATACATCTTTATTATCTTCATGCCACTTATGACTTCATTCATGGTCCTAATTCTGACATCTGTTAAGGCAGCTGTCTTGCTTCTGTAAATAGCACAAAGTAAAAATTCTCAGATTCTTAGAAGAGTATTTACAATGGCATAACATACTCATATTAATGAAGTTTCTGCTTTGACTTGAATAGAGGATTCATGTAATTTTAATTGCACTGAAGGGTCTTCCTAAAACAGCGTCTTAAAGCTGACACACAGCAGAGAGACTTAGTGTGTCTGTATTCCTGGTATCCTCTGTTCTCAGCGAACTAAGTTGATTTAATGTTCGGTTTTATGTCAGCTTGCACAAATACATGGTATTCTTTGAACTACGTTATTTGTGTACAAAAAAAAAACACAAAAAAACAACCCTCAAAAGAAAAAAAAACTACAATTATAGAATTTAGGACTAAGCAAAAATCAGAGAATTACTTTTAAAAATTGTTTTGAAAAGCCAGAACAACAGTCCTTCTCATAAGACTCTTTTGATGTTGTTAAAGAAACTTGGCCTCTGTGTGTGTCTTTTTGAGATTAACTCAAAAGCAAAGATTACTTAGTAACAGTACATGAGCTATAATTTAGGAGAGCTAATCTAGATATGGCTTTAACAAATTAATATTATTTAAGCATTAGTTGCAATTATCACTAAAGTAAATAATCTATTTTAGTTCCACATTATGTTTGCACTGCTGAACAAATGGGGAAAAATATATAATTAAATAATAAAGTCACAGTTTTAATTAGGAAAAAGCATTGAAAGTTAGACGCCACATAATGAATGTACAAACCATGCTAATAAAGCCTATTACAATTCTGAATTCACTCATGTAGATAAACTTACTTCGCACATAGCGAGCTAAGGCCTTATTTTGATAAAACACACCTCCCCCTGCTGGATTTCTTATTTTTGTACATAGCAATGAAAGTTAAGATTCAGAAATCATATTGAAAATAAACTAATAAACTTTTAACAAGCTCTTCAGAAGGGGTGAGCTGGGGTTTGTCAGCTTAACCCGCCTGCTTGTCAGATTTCTCTGACGCTCTGGAAGAAATAGCTATGTTTAAAACACTTAAGTAGAAAGAATTTCAGGCGCCTGCTCAACATCTACGAAGAACAACTTCTCAACACCAGCATTCATAAACGTTGGGATGGCTGAAGCAGGGTATTTATGTAAGAAGAAATATTTATACAAGAAAACTAACAAAAGCAATGTAGAAACTTGGCCCTAATACAACCAAGGTTTCTTATTAAGACTGAGGAAGACAGCTTTGCCTGCACCAACTGTACTGACATGAACAAGATTATCTTTGCTAAATCCTCTTTCCCTTTTTCAGAAAGGGACAACAATAAGAAAAACAGCTCCAAGACTGAGAGAGCTCATTCTTTCCTCCCCATACAGTCACCATCACAGTAAAAGGCAAAACTTAACATATATTGTTCACTCTTCTGCAAGTGTTCGAGAAGTCCCCTTTATGACACTCATAAACATCCTAAATTAAGCAAGTTGCAGAATTTTTTGCTTTTATGAGGCATATTTGGTCAGTTTTAATCATGACTGTCTCAAGTGACAGACTCTATCTTCCAAAAAATTAAAACGGCTTTAAATGAGAATATGACGGTTGCATGGCTAAGCAGAGAAAGGATTGAGTTCTGTGAAAAAAATATATATACAATGGTCTTCAGTCCAATAATTGAACTATTTCTCAAATAATGTATTAAGTCATGTATTTTGTAAAATTTGTAGTACCTCTGCAGGTAAAAGCAACACTGCATAATACACTGCATACCATTCTATAGGATACTGAGTCTGTGTCTCCAAATTCCTACAGCATTGAAGCTCATGCCTGCATCATACGCTGGTGTGCATGTATATGTTTACAGGACTGGGTCACAAGTATAATGCTGAATAATAGCACAAATTAACTGCCACACTGAGTGTGTCTGGATTTTAGTGAAAGCTTTAATCCTTAAATTACTTCTTCATAGGCCGATTTCCTTAAATCCATGCAGATTCCCAGCAACTGCCGTGTGAACACACTCATCATTACAGAGCTGGAATCCACGTCAGCTTTTCCATTAACTCCTTCTGTTTACGGCACATTTCTATGCACATGTAGACAAGCAAAAGTTTTTCTACTTAAGATTCTTTCCCTTGCACTGCATCCAAACAAGTGGCTGTTAATGAATGGGGGAAAAACCCAAACAACACTACACTGCCACTGCTTAACTTTAAAAATACATACCTTTGAGAAGAGATTTTTGTCACCTTGTTGTCTGACCCTGGACAAGTCCCTTAATCTCTTTGTGCCTCAGTTTCCCATCTGTAAAATGGGGATAATAATGCTTACCATCATGGACAAGGCACTGGTTAAGTACTAAGTATTTTAACTACTGACTCAAAGCCCAAAATCTCAAAAACTTAAAACTCAAAAAATCCCAACAGTGAAGTAGCTCGATACTTATGCATGCATATTACACATGCAGTGAAAAGGCACATGTAAGAATATATTGGAAGTGTTCCACAGACAGGTTTTGTCATAAAACAGCATGAAGAATTTGACAGAGAACACTGAATGGCTCATTATTTGAGAAACAGCCCATAACTGAAGACTATCACAGTGATTGCAAACAGAAGGAAATCTACAAATTAGTCTCCTTTCATAATTCTCAGCTCTCTCTTCACACCTAGCCATGCAACAGCAATGCCAGTCTCAATACTTCTGGAAAACTAGTCTTAAAATACAAGGTGAAAACAACACATAACTCCTTTAAAAAAGTTTCACTGATTGAAAGAGCTATAAGGAACCGACTCACCCTGAATACAAATGCAACAAGGATGAATAACGCTACTACACGTGTGTAAACAGCAAACATAAACATATTCCCATCTAGATGTAAAGGCCATTTACAAGCTGATGATGTAAGCAGAGCATGATTAAATACACACGAAAGTCTGAAACACTGAAGATAATTCAATATCCTCACTTGAGGCAAGTCTTTCTTTTAGGAGGAAGTCAGAAAAAACAAATTAAGTTTGTCAGATAATGGATAATTACTGCAAACTCATTTTTTGTATCTCCACAGCCTAGAACCTTACAGTTAGAAACCTCATAGCTGACATCATAAACCATCATCAGAATTCTTTTCTTCCTTTCACTCTCAGTTCCTTGCCCTTTTTCCTCTCTGCATCTTTGTCTTGGAGGGGTGAGAGAGCAAGACCTTTGAACATGAAACTTTCAAAGCTTTCTGTTGCAACTCCTGTGCAGCCCCATTAAATCAAACCTACAGTAGGACTGACAGTACTGCCTTTGTAGTAACCACTCCTTAAGTATCAATGCAGGAAGGCAAAGCTCAAGGAGTTATAAAATTCTATGCCTACATCTACAGCAAGTAAGCTATAGAAGTAGCCCATCTCTTCTAGTATACTGGACAGCTAATGAGTAGCAGATACTTTCTGCGTGTCTGGAAAAATGACCACTTGAAGTCCCTAAACAGGAATTCAGAACTCTCACATTATCAACTACAAAAAACACATGCGAAGATGAAAGACAATGCAAAAAACCCCTCACCAGACAGAAGCAGTACCCTGCCTCCATCAAGTATGCCCATTTTAAAACCCAGGACAAAAAATACCTACAACGCAACACCTGCAACCTTACCTTAGGGAAGAAAAAAGCCTCCCAATGCAGGTCTGTACAGGAAGAAGAATAATTAGAACTGCCATTCCTGCAAGACATGATGGGCCTATCTCCATCCAGAGAAGTACTGTTACTGCTACAGCTTGAATTGGTCCAGCCCACAAGAAGTGCAAGAAAACTGTTACCTAGGCAAACAGTTAAGAAAGAAAAATTATCTTTTGGTCTTACCTAAAAAAATTAAACCTTAATAACACAAAGTTAAAGAAACACCTTTGCCTGCAACAGGTACCAAGGCATCCAGTGAGAATTCTGCACCAGACTCAGAGACCTTAATGTAACCTCCAGAAAAGCAGAAAATTACCACCCTGGTCTGGTTTTATCTTCATGCACCAGTATTTCTCTGAGCTTGGGAAAATATTTAAGGAGGGGGGAAAAAAGTATGTTTTCCGCCCATCTTTTAAGAGAGTATTTCTCTATGATGTTTAAGAAACAGCTGGAAGAAATGTTCATAGGAAACAATCACCAGTTGTAAACAAAAACTTCTTAACTCAGACACCACAATTTCTACATCCCCTTGGAAAGACCTGTAATATTCCTACCTGATCAAACTTGTTCACATCATTTGACAGAAGATTTACTATTTGACCAGTGGTAGTTTTTGACATAGCTACATTACTGAGACGAAGTGCCTAAAAAAGAACAGTCAAAATTGTCACAGCTCATAGAGCACAGTACACCTATACACAGAAGGCTCAATACACAAATACAATACTGGGGCAAAAGCTGAAGGCATATCTCAGATTTTGCCTGTGAATACCTGGGCACAGTTCAAGAACCTTAGATAACATGTGGATTATGTTAAATATTCTGAAGAAGAGAGTATAAAATAAAGCCATTTCAGACACAGACAGCAAAAACAGTTTCAGAATGTATTGCCTCAGTTCATTCTAACCAAGACAGCAAGCACCTGAGCCAAAAGGAGGTAGCTCATCTGTGACTGTTTTGTCTTCTTGGAGAAAAGACAGCCTTTCCAGTCGTCAGTGGTAGAATCATAGAATAGTTAGGGTTGGAAAGGACTTTAAGATCATCTAGTTCCAACCTGCTGCCATGGGCAGGGACACCTCAGACTAAACCATGTCACCCAAGGCTTTGTCCAGCCTGGCCTTGAACACTGCCAGGGATGGAGCATTCACAACTTCCCTGGGCAACCAATTCCAGTGCCCCAGTACCCTCACAGTAAAGAACTTCCTCCTTATATCCAATCTAAACTTCCCCTGTTTAAGTTTTAACCCGTTACCCCTTGTCCTGTCACTACAGTCCCTAATGAAGAGTCCCTCCCCAGCATCCCTATAGCCCCCCTTCAGGTACTGGAAGGCTGCTATGAGGTCTCCACACAGCCTTCTCTTCTCCAGGCTGAACAGCCCCAACTTCCTCAGCCTGTCTTCATACGGGAGGTGCTCCAGTCCCCTGATCATCCTCATGGCCCTCCTCTGGACTTGTTCCAAGAATTCTATGTCCTTTTTATGTTGAGGACACCAGAACTGCAATGGTAATGCAATTTTAGTCTTTTCTTCCCTTCTTGCTTCAAAACCACTTCTGAAGTAGCACTGCGTTTTAATATTGTTTTGTTTTGTTTTTTTTTTTTAAGTGAAATAAGCCTTACATTTTCCTGGCTCAATGGACCTGTCTAGACTGCAAAGGGTGCAGAAGAAAATGGAAACATCACACACAAATCAGCAGTTTTACTGATATAACCAATATCTCCCCGAAGTTCTGTTTTGGTACTTTCCCTTTCTACTACATCTGAAACATGTACCACATACCATAGGAGCTGCTATAAAGAAAATTAACTCTATCCCAGCCAAAGTCAGTATACTGTGACTTTAAGTACTGTTTTAACCTTAACATTTATAAATTCACTCTGAAAGTAAGAAATACTAATCTAGAGCCACACACCTTTTTAAAAAGCAACCACAGTTTGAATTTAATTTTATTTTACATTTGCCAATTATCTGCCTGTTTTCAGCACAAAAATCTGCCTTACTGTCTATAGATTTTCTGTACAGACGTATTTCCCAGCAAGCACCCTCTCTCAAGAAAAATAGGTTTTAGTTATATTGACTAATGAGAGGGGTTTGTACACTTGATGTCTTAGGTTATTCTTCTTTTTTTTACCCCCAAGATGTAATTGCAATGACCCAATTTCAATTTTTTAACCTTTTTTTTTGCCTCATATACTCCTATCTTAGTGTTTTAACCTTTCCCTGCCCCAAAAAGTTAATTCAAAAGCACATTAAAAAGGGAAAACTGACCTTAGAAAAGAATAATGTAACTGCTTGGTCAAATAACAGCTGACACTTTTTTGGCAGCTTTCAGTCTCAACCAACTACTCCACACTTTAAACTGCTTTAGTGTTTATTCTGAACCTCACAGAACTTCTAAAACTTAAGTCTTCAGAAAAAAAAAAAAATATATATATATATATATATATATATATATATATATACACAAAAATCAGCCTCCCATAAGTAGCCTTTGGTTTTAACACATGAGACTGAGTCACGAGACGGATTCGTTTTTCATTTTTGTTACAAGCTTCCTGTGTGCATCACTAGTACTTCTTACTGATCACAAAACACCTTAGTGTTCGAATACAGGGGTTTTACAAATGAGATTCTAACTTTCCAGGAAATGAAAAAGGGTTTAAAACTTAAGAATTATGAGCGTAAGTTCTCCATTAAGGATGCTCTCTCTCCCAGCCATTCACCCTTGCAAACCCAATTTTATATTTACTACAGCAATTAACACACACTGCAAAAGTATTAGTAAATTAGCACCCAGATTCTTTCAAAGGTCTGTATGAGGATAAAGAGGAAGTATGACCTATCTATAAGCCCCAGATAACAGGGACAAATTATTAGAAAGGTTTATCAACGCTCTGATGTGACCTCAGCCTCCACCCTCAGGAGTAAACACGAGATGAGGGGAGATTAATTTTCTATTTAATCACATCTCTAGAAATGAGGGTGCATATTATGAACATTTCTTTTCCAAGCTTCTAAGCCAATATCAACACAGCAAAAAACAACATCGCTATATACATATTTCATGAACTTCAAACTCTGTTACGATAATCAGTTTAGCAAATTAATACCTTGGAGAGAGATGTTTATGTACAAGAAAGCAGTGTGCCATGTTAGAGATGAGCTCCCAGAGGATAATTTCCAAAGTATCAGAAGAGGGAGGAGAATAAATATATGCATGAAAAGCAATCACCACTTACAATGGGGACAGTTTTACTCTCCTCACTTTACTGCTTTGTCCAAAACCTTTGCATGACCATACCAGTAGTACAAGGGTTTGTCTTAACTGTATGGTAGCTATGTTGGATGGTTAAATTAGCATGAATTTCTTCACATTCTAAAGAAACTTTGCAGCCCTGATCCTTCAATTAAACATCTTTGCTGAGGTTAGAACTGGCAGGTCACTATTCTAGCAGTACTAAAGCTAAAAAAAAAAAATAGGGCATTTTCCCTTCCAACATCCCAGAAGGGACTTCCCACTTGGAAGCAAAAAGCAGCTCAATGGCTTGGATACTGCCAACAGCTTCAGAAGAGGAAAGCATATATATACACTTGGGTTGCTTGCTCCTCAGAGCACACAAAGGCCCACACATCATCCTGGATGTCACTCAGCCCCTTCCTGGAAGTAATACCTGTAACTTCTCTTGTCCATCTGAGAGTGGCCTCAGCTCTGTCTGTAGTCAAGGACAGCTATTTCTTGATCAGGACACACAGAGAGCAAAGAATCACAGCTTACTAAATGTACATCCCTGCACTTCATTAGCTGTAATGAAGGACTCCAGTGCTCCCACAGTAAAACCAGTAACTGATACTAAAAAATGACTCTAACCTACCTTTAGAATTCAGCATGGTTCTGAACCACGTCTCCTGTGCCCGCGCCCCTCTTTCCTCATACCAAAGCAGAAGGGATACTAACGCCGAAATTAGTAGATCATCTCGTCCAGCCCGGAGGGGGCAGCAGCAGTACTGCTGCCTGTCCCCAGACTAACCTGATGGATGCCTCGAGAGGGGGGGCAGCCTCTCTGACCCGCAAAGGAGGCAACTCACCAGTTCTACAGCACTGCTGAAAAACCAATAAACAAATCCCACCATTAACCACAAAAGTCCCGTGGGGAAAATTGTACAGTGAAGCGGTTCCCAGATAACTGAGAGAACCGAAGCAGGTGGTGACAGCCAAGTATAACATCCTCCCTCCGGGATGAACCTGCAGGGCTGTGTAACTGCCAGCATTCCCTCGGAGAGGTCTGCCCCTCTTCTGCTGTATCCTAACTGCTTCTGACAGCTCCAGCACACAAACCAGCAATGGCAGGGCCCCTTTCCAACAGCACCAGCAGGCAAAAATCAGCACCTCTTCCTAGTCTTTAGGGCTATTTAATTCACCTTCTCTAGGAGGACTGAAGCTGTCATTCAAACACTGCATGACCAAAGAGAGAGCAAGAGCACATGTGTACGTTTAAGGTCCGATACATATTGGCATGCGTTACATTTTCACAAATGAGTAGCTTCAAAGGAACTGCAAGAATGAACATACCAAATAACTGTATTTTTAAACTCCTCTAACGAAAAAGCTGTCAAATGCCAAATATATCTGTAAACATGTTTGCTTACCTTCCGATAAATCATATGACACATAGCTACCCTCAGCTTCATGCCAGCCCGCTGTACATGATAGAAGTATAAGTGGTGCATTATAGCTAGAATAAGCGTGCACACAGACAGAGCAGCTGTGTAGCAATATGCAAAATTCAAAGCTACCTCATCTGAGGGATCATAGTTTTCAAAATAATTAATAATTTTTCCCAAAAATACTGGCTGAACTATTTTGAGGGTTTCCTGAAAGAAAAAGAAGAGAAAAAAGTATAAACAATTTGATATCATACCATGCTACCCAAGTTTGTAACCAGGCAAACAAGAGCCAAGTACTGCTGCAAGTCACATTCCGTATTAATCTTCATTGCGCTCAAAAATGACAATTTTTATCAACACATAATTCAAAAGAACTATGTTCCACATTAAAATTTAGCTGATTCTTTAAAAAGAACTCTCAATTGCCAATAAAAACTTTGATGTTATAAAAATGAGTACGTGCTACACTGATGACAGTGTGTCCTTTACAGCCATCTACATATACCAAGAAAAACCCTTTTCTATTGGGCACTCCACTCAGATACATAAAACACTGCTAAGCCTTACAATGCAAGTCAAGGGCTTGTAATGTCTCACTGAAATCAGCTTTGTTCCACATCCATAATCCTGCAGTTAGGACTCAAATTTCTCATACTCTATAGGGCTATGGCTCTTTTTCACTTTTCTGAGAGAGTACATGAACATTACAGATTCTATGAACAGCGCAGCATGAAGTCACCAGGATGTATCACGCAATCTAAGAGGCCAAGTTTGACATTGCTCTTAGCTAAGAAGTGTGTTGTATGACATTTTACTCCACTTACCTCAATCATTGTGAAAATTCCAAAAACTAAATAGGATTTCCAGTAACAAAGAATAATGGCTTTTGTCAAATGTGGCATTTTTCCTCTCTTTTTTGCTTTTTGCACCTCTTTATCCCAGTACCTGACAAACAGAACACAAACATGATGGAGGACAGAAGTAAAACCACAAGACAATTACCTGGAATAAAATACTTTCAGATATACAGATTGCCTTGATCACTTTCATACAACACAAAATTAACAGATAGTCATGTTTTCTCATTCACATAAACACACAGTACCCATAGTATATTATAGGCCTATTTGTCCTTGTACAACCACAAACAATTCACCACTGCTGGCTATTGACATACGTGCTGATGAGGAACCCTTTTTTTCTTCTTCTCTCAGTTCAGACAGACACTTAGTTAAGAGCCTAATACCATATGATCTCCTGACTACGAACTAAACTGAGGGAGCATGGACTGTCTTTACTGTCCTATAAGCACTGCACTTCCCAAGGCAGGCTGTGATGAACAACCCCTTCTCATGCCTGGATCTTTCTTTTTTTCTACCATGTGCTTTGATGAGGACAAGCAGATAAGGCACAAACGCAACTGTCTGCAGCAGTTTTGCCACCTAACACTCCAGATGTCTCTCTGAAGGCAAGGATTACAGCAGCAGAGTGGCAAAGACCTTTGCATTACCACATGTCTGCCCACAAGGAGGGAACAATCTGTTCACATTAAAATCAAAGACGGTAACAACAAGCATAATTTTAAGAAGAAAGTACCAGAACTTAAGCAGACTTCTTAAAGCATGCTGTTACCAGACAGGATACTCCTCCTTTCTTCTGGAGGCTAAATATTTCTTGACAGACCCTCCGACCTTATTAGTTTGAGAGCTGAAATGAGTCTAAGACGCGAATGCCAAATTATTTTGCAACACAGCACACAAGTTTGAGGCATACAGTATGGATAATAAAACTTTTTTTTTTTTAACCCCCTTGAAGGGTTACAGAGTTATTGTCTAAATACTTCGGAATCAAAATTGAAACTGTGTAGATTCTGTTGTGTTTGCTGGACCAAAAGAAAAGACTACTTCCTTAGGTGGCTATTTATGAATCATATTGTGTGCTTCTTGGCCAGGTACACTACAGAATTAAAAACCACTTTTTTTTTTTTTGGCATGCTGTATTTTCTACCATTTCCTGACTCATGGAAAGTGTGTGCTTTTACTGTAAGAATCATTGGAAACAGTCCATCTTCCTCCACAGCTAACTCCTTGAACTTCAAGACACAGACGTGGAACTTGGCAAAGCTCTCCAGCTAGAGAGATGTTAAAAGCTGCATGCCTATGAGGTTATCACCTACCCTTTTTCTTCAGTTAACTCATCCAAAGCAGAATGATGCATGACCTGTCATAATCGTTCATTCCCAGATTCTTTTTACTTGTGGAAGAGTCTCTCACTCCAACCAAACTATCGGGAAACTTGATTTACTCTACCTTCAGTGTAATGGCAAGAAATAGCGAGATCACACTTCCCTAATACAGAGGCCACCTTTCACCAGGAGACACCACTTCCTCCAATTATATTTAACAAAAGTTTATTTGAGGACAAAAATGTTAGCTATTGCAAGGTTCAAGACAATCGACAAACTGTTATTCTTGGAAGATATTTCACTATTAAAAAAGAGAGAGATCTTCCTGGGTCATAACAGCATGACTTGGTACACCGTCCACGAAAGAGTATTTTTAACAAACTAAAAACACTGCCTAGACACAAGCTTTCAGATGTCCAAGGTATTCTATCCACTTCACTAAAGAGGGGCATATCTTCAACATACATACATTTATACACAAACATACATAAAGGGTAGACAGCTGTCACTTAATTCAGTTTGTGCTCAAAACCAAAAACAACGAAGAAAAAACCCTAAGATTTTCCCCCATTTTCATAGAGAGAAATTTCAAGTTTCTACAGCTATTCTACCCATGGACAGAAGGCTCACATCAATTTATTACGGATTACGGCAGTAACAGTTGATGAAAAGTCTTCTTTCCCAAGCACTCTGTGAAGTGTCAGATTAATTATAAATTACATAATTGAAAGACTCTAATGCATTTTCATTACGTATAACTTGAAAAAACATTAAAATGCTTCCATGGTAAACAAGTTCTAAATATTGCCATTAGTTCTTCAGCATTTTTGACAGCAAACCTTGTTAAACTTTACAACCACCTCTTCTAATTTTAGTACAGAAATAAAACTCTTGCTTTCCCCAGCAGAAACTCAATAAAAGGGAACAATTATTTTCCTCCTTACCACTGCAATTCTTCTCCAAGCTTTTCTGAGGAATCTTCTGGCAGCACTTTATACATATCATCTTCTTCAAGCTTCCGTTTATGGCCAATGACAAATATGGGATTCAACCACCTATTTACATACAAATTATTAATAAACTGATCAGCAAACCAAAACAGTAGTTTCTTTACATATTAATTCTTTTACCCCTTTCCTGCCTTCTATTCTCCTGCATCACTCAACATCCATGCATTTTACTGCACTTTTCTCTTACCTGAGAATTAAGCCACCTCCCTTTCACAAATGGGAAAATGTTTTCCATTTCCTAAAGCTGTTTATGCCCATAGCACCCTATTTGACAGCCAGTACAATTCTTCTTGGCCTTATGGCAACTGTTTTCTCTAAAGTGGTCTCTTATGTTTGAGGAAAATTAGCATTCCTTTCAATATTTAGGGAAAAAAAAATGTTCTAATCCAACTATTAAAATACTGACAGAGTTGTAAATAAAATGGCAATACACATTAAAAGACATTTTTGTAACTAGCATGACTACTCATTACATGAGGAAAAAAACTAACTGCTGTTCAACTGCCATCTTGACAGTAATTAGGTCAGCAACTTAAAGACAACTACTCATGTAAAAATGGGTAAATAATGGATTATTACTAGAAGTGATATTATGCACGTTTGGAAGAGTGTGTAGGTTCCAAAAAGGAAAATGTCTAACAGCTCAGTTTCCTTAGTGGACAGATTTTTAAAAGCTCAGTATTTTATGAGAGCACTTTGAAGACAAACTGTAATGGTGCTACTGTAGATTTGCTGAAAAATGCAGTATTTTGATAGATCAAATAATACTGTCAGGAAACAGTAAGACTAGCTTTTATGCATCTAGATCCTTCTTCAAGCCTGAAACACAGGTCAAGAAGATCCAAACAGTTTCAGCTGCACCCCAGAGAGCAGATGGATGCATGGCAGAAAGCGCGAAACTGACCAAGCTGCTCACGAGATGGACCAAAAGAGAATGACACCTCTGAAACAGGCATCAAGTGGGATCAACTTGTTAGGGAGTAAGGGAACTTGCAGTTTGCCACTTAGTCTGTCTCTCTCCTGAATCCATGATAGCTGGTTTCCAGGAGAAATGCGGATTTTGGGTTTCAGGCCTGTTTACTACAAGTACTTTCTCAGAGGGTCAACACAATCAGAACCAAGAGGTCAGGAATGGACCTGTTTAGGAAAACATATTCTTGCACTCAGTGCAGTGTTTGTGCATTTCAGTTGCCTGTGAAAGCTCATAAATGCTGTTTAGTATCTGATGCTTAATTATCCCCTGACTTCATCAACATAGTTTTTAAAAGAGCACCTGGTGCACTAGGTGAAATGTATTATCTTCTGGAAGGTCTACATGTGAGAATTCAAAACTGGGATGGTTTACAATGAGGACATTTCTTTATTCACAACCACAACAGTGGTTATGAATACTCATCAACCAGCTTTGAATTTCTTGCTCAGGCATGTTCCAATTAAATTCTGTATACACTGGCTTATAAGAAGTTTGTTGATTAGTTATGCAGTGGAGGGGCAGGCTGAATCCTAGAAGAGGGGGCTCACAGAGTTTCTCTGAAGACAGAACTGTTGCAAAAACCTTCTTCACAGTCTCCATGGCACAACTGCTTATAACAAATGGGATTTTATAGTGTTTTTCCTTCACTGCTTAGCATGTTAGCACAGTGTTTGTGTGACTCATTCAAAGATTAAGAGTCTATCCTTAGAGCAGCATCTTTGATGCCTAACAGCCCTTTTTACACTCTTGGAGTGAGTACTAAAGATTTGTGTATGTGAGCTGTTAAACCCTAAATGTATGTTAAAAGCACAATTAGAAACAGAAAGTACTTGTCAGACAAGTCTGGTGCTTGGACTCTATGGCCAAATAGCACCAGGGCCCAAATCACTGCCACAACTTCCCTACAGGTCCTGACAAAGTCTCTCAAAGATCAACTGCTTCCAACCAGCAGAAGAGCTTCTGCCTAGTTTGACACAATGACTCTGCTCCACTGAAATACCTCTTCAGCCACAGTTCTTGCAGCCAACCACAGGGAAAAAGTACACATGATGCAGATAATCTCAAGGCCATTCAAACAATTTCTGCCTGCTGGACAAGAGAGGCCCTGTGTGCTCCAGGACAGACAGTTATGGGAAAGATCTACAGACTTCAGTTGACTCATGTGGCTGATACCAAGTGTTCCTCCTCTTGCAACATCAATATTAAAGTTACTCCATAAACAAGTCACAGGTCTGCCTGACAGAGAAGAATAGAGAACAAGTTCTCTTCCCCAACTCCTTCGCCATGAGAATTAGGATGAGGCAGTTCCTTCAGGAAAATAAAGGCATAAATCCTTCTCACATCTACGGAAATGGTTACGAGATTCCACCAGCTACTGTTGCCAAGGTGGTGAAAACAAAAATCATTCTGACATTTAGCAAGGAGCATAAATATCTATTACAGAATCACAAAATGGCTGGGGCTGGTTAGAAGAGACCTCTCTAACTCATCTGGTCCAACCCCCCTGCTCAAGCAGGGCCACCTAGAGCTGGCTTCCCAGGCAGCTTTTGAGTATGACCAAGGATGGAGGCTCCACAACCTCCCTTGGTAACCTGTGCCAGTGCTCGCTCACACTCACAGTGAAAAAGTATTTCCTAATGTTCAGAGGGAACCTCCTCTGTTTCAGCTTGAACCTACTGCCTCTTGAACTGCCACTGGGCACTACTGAAAAGAGCTTTCCTCTGCCCGCCTTGCACCATCCCTTCAGGTATTTAAATACATTGATGAGATCTCCCTGACCCTCCTCTTCTCCAGGCTGAACAGTCCCAGTTCTCCCAGCCTTTCCTCATAGGAGAGATGCTCTAGCCCCTGCATCATCCTTTGACTCTCTCAAGTATGTCCATATCTCTCTTGTACTGGGGAGCCCAGAACTGTGTGGCCTCACCAGTGCTGAATAGTGTTGTCCATTACCGGCACGTAGGAGAATGCACAGAGGAGAATAAAAGAAACTTAAAAATATGTTTTAGCATACACTTTGAAGAAACAAAACAATGCTCTTAATGTTACTCTGTAGAACACCATTCCTTTACTTTCACTTTTCAAAAACACACAACCGAGCCACAGGAGAAACAATGCTTCTGTTGAGAGCAACTGCTCCTTATATCAGTTTTAAACAGCACTGCAGTCAACAGCAGCAGAAAGTGCTGACCACAGCCATAGTGTAGTTCATGTGCAAAGCAACCAGGTGAAATAAAACTGAATGGTCTCAAGTCTACAGAATTCCTAGAATAAGCTAACTTATCCTTTCGCCTTGACTCTCTAAAATACTTACTGATGATATACCCACCTCCACTGAGTTCTTACGATTTGTACCAAATCCCTTCTGTCCCCTCATCTCCACACCGATCGAGCACTGTACATACCATGAGACTGATTTTCCAAATGAAGTAGCAGATGGAGATAATAGAGCAGGGTAAAAACTGCCAAAAATCTGAAGGTTTTCAGACTATTAATTCCAGTGAGACCTAGTGCAAATTCAGGGCTTCTCACATTTTTTCCATTAGTTTAATCCATAATTTTGAAAACAGTAATATATTGCACTACAACCCCTATGTTAACATTAAAGAAGGCAAGGAATGTGGAGTATGCAAAAAACCATAGTAATTCATTTTGAGACTCATTTGTTATATGGACAACATGGCAAAGACTCAGCAGAAGCGCACATGTTTCTGCAGGGTTAGGGAGGAAAAAGATCGAAAAGAACCAAGAAGAATCACCCACTGTTGAGCTTTCTGACTACTCTCCCCCAAAACACCCATCTTCAAGATGTGCTACTACTATGGAGGTCTTGAGAATACAAAAGCTTTTAACAGCATGTTGTGTTACTGTAGACTATACCTGAAGATCTTTAGAAGGCAGCTAAAATGTTTTCTTTTGAAACTGACTTAATCCTTGAAGAGCTTTTAGCCCAAGAATGAGGTCTTCTATTTGTCTATTGCAAATTCTTTGTGCGGCAAGAGCAGTTCAAGTTTCACATCTCACTGATGCACGCTGAACTTCACACCACTAAGTCCGCTTTCAGACAGAAGACCTAGCAAATGTTGATACTCGGTCATTAAAGTGAATAATTTCCACCAGGACGCTACATCTAGATCACACCCAGTGGAATTCTCTGCACTTAGAGCAGAATTGAGACCAACCTACTTCACACAGCCTGCTGTTACTGGAGTCACACACTCCTAACAAGCAAATGAACCAAGCCCTTCTCTTGCCTGAAGGCTCAGTTAAATTAAAGAGTGCTATAAGAGGACTGTTAAAGGAAGCTGACAAGTAAGGCAATGGCCTACATAAAGAACATCCCTGAAACCTGAACTTATCCATGAAGGAAGACTGCTTGTTAGAGTGGTCAGTCTTTTGTCCAAACAGACATCAGATAACACTGATCTTTTCAAGGGGGAGGTGGGGGAGGAAGCCCATATGAAAAGTAGAATTTGCTATGAACACAAAACCTGTGCAAGCTGCATTATTCTTTAATAAAAATGCTAAAACAATAAACAAAATTAAAGATGACCTAGAGAAATTGAGGGAATATATTGACAATGATGCAAACTACTCCTCTTATCCCAAGGACAGGGGATAAAATAGACTTGCTAGCAATCTGTTGCCTGAAGAAAAAAAAGATGGTGGAGAGGAAAGACTCACACCTCAGTACCACATTTCCGTATTTCCCTTTGAAGAAGCTGTTCAACTTAAATAAAAATGGAATGCGTTAGCCATTGTCTTCTCTTTTCCCAGGTATCTTCCTGTTTGCAAAGAATTCTGCACGATTATTTAGTTCTTTACACATCACCTCATTTTAGACACTCTTTCAAAACACAGGGTTCACCTGATGCTTTTCAAAGCGCTTAGCCCAAATATTTCCTGGCACAAACTACACATAAAAATCTGAGTTACCTGGAAGAATCCCGAGTACTTTCTGTTCTACTGGGAATGCCTCTGTTCTATCAAGATGATTAGCTGATCAAAGACATTGGTCTGGAAAGAAGCCCAGAATTAGTCCCTGTTACTGCCAGAATACTGATGTCACTAGGAATAGATTAAAAAACAAATTAAAAAATCCCCCTGTAACCTGGTGCAAACCCAAGAGATAGCCAACTGCAAAACTCACTCCTCTGACCCCAAAAAGCTTTTCACCTTTACAGCAGTACCTTGGGCACTGATAAAAAAGGAAAGTGATTCATTTCTGAACCAGCAGATACACAAAGACCACAATATAAACATTCACTTCCTGCAGTTCCCTACTCCTGGATTACACACCCTGTAATATTACAACATAGTCAACCAGCCACAGTTTACGTAGTTGTTCAGGAAAGTGCAATTTTTTACCAGCTGCAATTAGAGCAACTCCAAAAGAATTTCAGAACCACTCTAAGATCTTCAGAAAAAGCTCAGTGTTTCCATACCCTTGTAAGAGAAATGAGACATAAAGGGAAGGTCTCAAGTCATCCCCTTCTTCACACAGATAGCATGTGAGAGACTCAGGCCCTGTCCAAAAGGCATAGTCATTACGCAATCAGGACAGTCACGCTACTCTGTTTCATACATGAAATACAACTTCCTAAATGAGAAAACTTTGAAATCAGGTTTCCTAGGATCCCAAAAGAATTTCTTTTCCGCCAAAATACATTACACATAAGTTCATTAAACTAAAAACAGTGTCCAGCTGAACAGGTTCATTAACCCAGGGACAGGACCTGCTGCACCTCTGGATTTATATCATATCCTGCTTGCAAATGCTCAAAAAAGTACCGTTCTCGCACTGCAGAGCAGGCTTGCAGGGCTTTCCAGAAACACAGGCATATATTGCAAGTTCTTCATGAACTGAGAAAGTTTGTCACAGAACATCAGCCAAGACGCATTTGGAATTACATTACAAATTTGGAACTATGTTCCAAAGCTGACACAAATAAAAAAACACCCCAAGATCAAAGGATGTGTTTGTTGGGCAGACAGACACCCACCAGCTTCCATTGCCCTGACCAGCCACACAATAGTATCACCATAGTCAGTCACGTACACATTTTAGTACCTGCCTCTGCACAAGTGCAAAATGTTGCTCTCACCAGGTTCCCCAAAGCCTTTGCTTTATCACAAGCCAAGTCAGAAAAATCAATCTACATGGGCTGCTTTTCCAGTTAGAAGAATCTTTTATTTTGGCAGAAGTTTAACTTCTGGGTAATTTTACAGCACCCAGCCGAAGCCACATCCGTTATACTCTCATCAACTAATTCCTTAAGGAAGTGGCTTAAGAACACCATTTTCCCCATTCCTCTTAAGCCTATTTGTGCATTACATTACAAGCATCATCTGTTTACATTCAATTTGCAGTTATTTTTCAACAGTTGCACAGGAGAGTCTTTATTTACTCAAATTCCTCTACTGGGATTTCATTTCTCTAAGCAGCTTGGAAGCACTACTTCAGCTACTAATCTGCAGAGTAACACGTACTTCGTTCTCTTTCATCACTTGCTTTGGAGCTAGTTTGTTGGAATTTTTTATTATTTTTTTTTTAAATATATGGGGTTTCCTCATGGGACCTTTTGATTATAAATCCATATTGATTATCCTCCATAGCTTACTCCAGCTGTCCACCTGCTTTGTTGTACTGCTCATTACCCACCTTTGTGAGCATAAGTTCTACATCAGCAGTGCAAATCCAACACTGCTGTGTACTTACTTTCAGTCTGCAGGAGCACAGCTGGGATGGGATGTAGAGACAGAAGGACATACACTGACAGTCTCCAGTGTTATTTTGCAAAAATTCGTAGTTATCACTGCACTAGTTTGTAATCATCATGTCATTATTTTTTTTAAACCTATCTGTGTTTCACACGCTCACTCATTCTCTTCAGTAAGCTGCCTTTTCCCACGTCCCTTATCAATGCAGTCACCTACAATTAATAAACAAGAGTCAGTTCTGGCATTTCTTGAGATGTTTTTCAATTGGTGTTTTTGTTGCAACTTCCCTCCCTGGCTTACTGCAGCTTAAACAGTAGATTTTCTCATTGCTTACAGTGAGAAAAAATAGGAATACAATGAAATTACTTCAAAGCCATGTTAACTCAAAAACACCCTTCAGGCTTCCAGTTGCAATGCCAGACTGTATTAACCTTTGATACTCAGCTTCATCCCATCTTCCGAGCTGGTGCTTTTTCACAGCACAGCGTAAGCAGCTAAGTTGCTGAACATCCACTTTCTGGTGCTGACAGTAACTCAATTGGTACTTAACTGCATTTATTGCAGGCTATTTTCATGCTGTTCAGCTACCCTGCATCAGCCAGGTATGAGATACTTGATTACTCTAATGTACTTCCTGATGTTCCAGATGGCAAGAAAAAGTAGAAACAGAGCAAGGAAAGAGGAAAGGGGGAAACAAAGAGGATACTACTGAAACAACTTAGCCAGAGTAGGCAGCTGCTTCATCATTTGAAAAATGCACCTAAAAACTGTTACAGCTTCCATACATGTTTAATAGCAAAAAGCAACAACCAACAACAAGAAAAAGGCTCAGACCCTGAAACCAGAGTTATGCAGAAAGTCTGGCTCAGCATAATGGTCTCTGATTTCAGTATCTAAAAGAAAATACAACTACTAAAACCTAATGGTAGCAATTTCTGTATTAACTTCCTTTCTGACAAGTAATGGAAGATTTAAAATCCCCTGTGAATTCACACTGGTATTACAAGCAGTCTAGTAGCAGGGATACAAAAAACAACCCCCAAAACCCAGATGATTGGTCTTTTTAAGCTTCTATTCCCAGAATCTAACCATGTTACCTTCCTCTTCACTCTACTTAAAGCCTTGAAGAATTTTCTAGAAGTGAGGACAAAAAAAGATTTCTGGGAAAAAAGGAAAAAAACCCACTCTATAGCATACTCCTGATTTTTAAGTTTTGCAGGAATTAAGAGGGACATTTCTTCTTCTGAATGCTACAGCATGCTTTACTTGGGGCATTCCAAAGGCAAACAGGCTTGGTGTTGTACTCAAAACAGTTCATCTGATTGTGCACCTGAGCACAGATATTTACTGTAGATAGCAAGTGCTAATATTATGATAGTTTATACACACTTGCTGTACATGATATAATCTATTTAGCACTCTTTTCCCACGTATTTTAACTTCACTAGCTCATAAACAATGATTGTCAACAGTATCTTCTTCTGCATAATACAGCTACCTTGCAATTAAACAAGCAAAACTTACAAATAAATGCAGTAGTTAAGAGACTGAATGATTCAAATTTGACTATAGGATACTAAATATCCGGCAAATGTACAAACAAGGCATTATCTTTAAACAAAGTTGTATGGATGATCCTCAGTCTTCTTTCAATCGAGAAAAAGTGCCATTTCATTCTTCATGTATTGAAAATGTGGTTTCTGTTTACCTATACTGAAGATACTTACATATTTCTTTAGAGTTTCTTACAGGACCACAATTGTCCTGCAGCAGTAAGTCAGTAAATGAAGTAAAATCTAGCTTCCTTAGAGATCTTTACAAAGTGGCATATGTTCGGAGTCACCACCATCACCAGTTTCAAAGAACTGGTGGCATGGCAAATTGCAATGCCTGATGCTATTGAGATATTCATTTGCTACCTGAAGAACATGTAAAATCCTCACAGGTAAATCTATTCACTGACAAAGTAAGGCACACCATTTTAACGGTGGCACTGCTGGACTCAGGCTGGAACTTCCAAGCAACACGAAGAATTCTCTCCCTAACTTCATTCAGTGCAAGGCAAGTCATGCTTTTGAAGAGAGCAACACTACAGGACTAAAATGCAGGTGATACTTTGGCCTACTCAGAAGCCCAGCCAGTGGCCCTTCTGGTTCTAAGCTATAGGGTGAGAGAGGAGGAAGAAGTTAAGGAAAGCATGCAGATTTATTCTGCTGCACGGGAGGTATGCAATATGAATGCATTTGGTCAGACAGCTACATACTGTGCTGTCATCACTGAAAATCCTTGGACTCGCATGCCTGTGCTTACCTCATTCAGTTCAGATTTCAATCCAAAGGTAAAGATTTTTTTCACTCTTCTCTCACTACACTCCAAGTCAAAGATGTGAAGAAGACTTAGTGGTTTTGTCATTTTCTGTAAAGGACATGCTTAGTAAGCCAAGAACAATGCTGTCAGACAACAACAGGTAATGATAAACCAATTGTTTCTTCCTTGGGATCATTAACTGCGCAGATGCCTTGGGGCAAGTTTTCAGTTCATGTTTTAATGCGGCTATTTTAATGGCAGTTGCCACATGTCAAGTGATGATGTAAAAGGCACCCAGCTTCAGGATGCTGATAGCATTCAGTACTCCAAAGGAGCCAAGAACATGTCATAGCCAAAGCAAGTCTGTGATGGGTCAGTAATTATTATTAAAAATAAGTTATAATGTATGAAATTTAGCAGGACTTTAATTTCTTTTATTTTTCTGAGCAAAACCACCAGATACCCTTTCCAGGGTGTTCCAGCTTGCCCTCCTTCTCATGTTATTAACAGGCCAAAAGTCTTCTAAAAATTTAATCACAGCCCATGTTTTGTAACTCTCCACTTAAGTGGACTTGATGCCTGAACAACGGAGTGCATAAAAATTCAACTGCTGTATGGTTAGAATACCTTTGACAACCGAAGGGAGCAAACGCTATAAGCAAATAAAAATACACCTGCTACTTAATGAACATGCAAGCTCAAAGATGTGTTAATATTTAGGAAAGATACTCTTTTATTACTGATTTATTAGTATAGTTATTAATACTCCCCATCACCATCCCCAGCAGGAAAAAAACATGTAAAAATGCTGTTCTCAACTCAAAAGTATGGAGTACAAGGCTTTTTGCATTCAAAACACTTTCTACAACAGAATAACTGTCTGAACATGAAAAATACTGGACTGAATTCTCTCTTTCTTGGACATACCTAAAAAAGAAAGAAAATCCTCCTATTCATCCTTCAAAGCCCTCATTCTTACCAGCAAGCTGAGCCAGCAATAAAAGAGTAAAATATAAAAGAAAACAAACAAACAAAAAAATAAAATAAAAAAAAAAAAAAACCAACCAACCAAGCCACAACAAAATATAGGTGAAGTAAACCAGAAATGTAGCCCAGCTTAAAGATGTTTGATGAGCATGAGAACTTATTACATGAACTACTGACCTTCAGAATCACATCTGGAACATCCAGAACAACAATCTGAGCTTGATAATCCTGCGTTAATACAGACAACTCAGTGAGATACAGGGAAAACAAGAATACTTTGCGACCGCCCTGATCTCCATACTTCTGTCAGAAATAGCTTTTTATTCTTGAGACATGCAGACTAATATTACACAAGGGATGCATTATAAAAATAACAATATTCACACACAATCCAGATGCTCCTCTTTCCCATGAATGTACTACTAGAGCGTTTAATGTTCATCAAGCTCATACTTGTCAAAGTCACAACCCAAAAGCAAGAAGACAAGCTTTGAACAATGGGAGAAGAATGTGTCTTCAGCCTACACACTCATTACCTTCGTTTTATAATTCAATGAAAACATGACTTCTTTTCTCCTGTGAGTTTGATCCTGTTTCTGCCAGGCAATAATTTTAGCTTTTCTTCTGCACCACTGGCAACAAATGAGAGTGCACTTCCTCACAACGGCGAAATTGCACTTTTGGAGCAGAAAATAAATAAACACAAGAAGAACCCTTGCCTAGCTACCTGCAATGCCTGACTTTCTACTCTCACTAATAACAAGCAGCCAACACCTGGGATTTGGGAGAGTAGAGCAGGCACACTTTAGCAACCACATGGTGGTTGTGACTACTCCCAGGCCAGCCCTCCTCAAGCACTGTTCTTCCAGTTCTCCAGAAAAAAACATTTTGGAACATCCTGTGTGAGACGGCAGTTAAAATGAAGCGGTACCAAAGCAGTACTCATACAGCTGTCAGATGCTATATACTTTGGAGAAATGAAGAGCAATTCCAGAAGGTACCCCTAAAGTGAGATTTATAGGTCATGCAGGGTGTTTCAATACTTTCTTAATTTCATATAAAACAGTATTAACCTGCAGAAAAGTAACAGCCTCTGCTTACTCAATTTAAGCCACTGCAGACAACATTTCAGCTGAAACTTCCACTAAGAAAATACTAATGCTTTCTAGCGAGTAAACATCAAGGATATACAGGTATTTTTCATTGTGACATGCAACACAGGTAAAAGAGATTTTAAAAGGGTTTTTCCACTCTCGTGAACTATACAGCTGTGAAAGCCTGAAACCAGTACATAGAGCATTTTAAAGATTTTCATATTCCACTAAACCCTTTTTCAAAGCACAAGCCCTAAAGTTATAGACTACCATTTGACTGCAAAGCATGAAGTCACAGTCAATCTCTGGACTTGCAGCAGGCCTGTCATCCTGCAAGCACAGACTTCCACCTACCCTCCCCTTTGCACAGTAAGAACCTACAAACATGTCTGGAGTAAAAGGAACCTTTCAGGTGCCCACCTACAAAGTGGGAAATTTAAGGTACTTTGTTGCTGCTGTTGAACACTTTACTGTGATACATTCAGACTGATAGAGAAGGACTGAAAAAGGATGACATGATCAATCAGAAAACTAGCTAAGAGCACAGCACACTTCCTTTTTCACTTCCAGCTGGGCTGTTTCTGGCAAAACAACCAGTACCACCACAAGCTTCCAGCAAAGGAAAGGGTACTGAACAGGAGTCCTGGAATGCTACATGGCCAACCGAGGTTCATCCCATCCCATTCTGCCTGGGATTCCTAGCAAAGCTATTCCCAACATTGTCACCCCAGCACCAAAGAAGAAACTACATGTCAAAATGCTGAACGCAAGAGTTCTGCACAGACATACAACCTCCTTTTTTACCCCTTTCTTTCTGCACAGAGTACCTCTAAAGCCATCTTCATGACTGAAAATGTATTTCGCTAAAATTTGTCAAGGCTTTTAAAATCTCCCTACCTTTCAAAAGGGGTTTCTGCACCTGCTGACTTACTTATAGGCTCAAAGTGGTTTTCACTTGTGTTTCAGAGGCTTCCAAAAAAGGAGCCCCACCTGCCATGCCTCTCTTCCTTCTCCCTCCTCCACCACAGAACACAGCATGACCCTGACACCCGCTAAAGTAGGTGATGCAGAATCAACACTAGCTCTGTAACTGCTCTCTTCCAAAGAGGACTTGCTAAGACAGACAAGCGTGAAGTTCTCCCATTTCACTTTGCACCTCTTTTCCAGTTATATTTCTAAGCAACTACACTGTTGAGCTGCTAATTCCTCACTGCTCTGAGTTATTATACATGCCCATGCCAAGGTCTCCACTAACAAGAGCACAAGCACTAACTTTGGACTAGCAGTCATCTGGTCTCATGAAGTTTGTGGAGCACTTCTGCAGACCCTGCCTTCGCTCTGCTGCGCCCCAAGCCTCCCTAGAGCCGAGGCAGCAGACCTGATTGCAGCTGAAGCGGGGATGGGAGCAGGCAGGCTGCTGCCCCGCCATTCCTTACATCGGGAAACTCCCACGCCGCTCTTCGGCTCAGAAACCACCTCCTTTCAAGCGGAGGAAAGCCCCACACCGAAATCAAGATTAGCAAACCCTGCCGAGATGAGCAATACCTGGCCGCGCTCCGTTATGAAAGCGGGGAAGAGAAGAAGCGCCCGGGAGCAGCCCTGCAGCCCCCACCCGGCCGGGGGAACGGGGGCAGGGAGGCGCAGGGCGGTGGAGGACGCCCCGCAGCTCCCCAGGGAGCCGAACACGTGCTCCAGCGGCGCGACGGGGCCGCCCGAGGCGGGCAGGCCGCGGGCTGCGCTGTGCCCGCTCCGCCGCCGGGGATTACCGCCCGCCGCGGGCTGCCGGGTTCACCTCAGGAGACTCCGCCGCGCTCCGGCAGCCACCTGCGTGCGAGCGGCTGCCCGGCCGGCACGGCTCGCACGCCGGCGCCCAGCCGCGACTGCACAGTCACTACCGGCGGCCGGCAGGACCAGCGCCGGCAGACACCTCCCATCCCCCCGTCCGCAGCCGGGGCGCCCGGACCCTCCCGAGCTGCCCTCACCCGGAGCTCAGCACATACACCCGTCCCTGAGGGCTGAGCCCCGCAGCCCAGCGACCGGGTGAGGTGAGGTGAGGTGATGCGATGCGAGCAGCGCTAAGCCTCGGCACGGCACCGCCGCCCTCCCCCCTGCCCTAGCCCGGGCGCTCACCAGAAGAAGAGCCGGGAGCAGAGGTTGGCATCCCGCAGCGGGTTGGGCTTCTCCTCGCGGGGAACCGCTTCCATGCCGCCCGCCGCAGCAGCCCTTCCCGGCGAGGGCGCAGCACCCGACGCGACTTCCCCCCGCGGCAGCCGCCGCCGCTGTGCCGCCGGCCGGTGCTGTTTCCGGGAGCGCTGGCACCCCCGCCTCGTCCCTCCCTCCCGCCGCAGGACGCCTCCTGCCGGCGCGGCTCGCCCGCGGCTCCCGCCGCAGCGCGGAGCTGAGGCGCCGGGCAGCCCCGGAGGCCGCGCAGGGCGGGCGCTGAGCCTCAGGCAGGCCCGGTCTGCAGCGGGCGGGGAGCAGGACCGCAGCGGCGGCGGGGGTCACCTCAGCGTGGGGCCAGGCTCGGGCTGGGGGTACTCCGCTCGTCTGCCCCTGGTTTCTCGCCTCTGTGCGTGTCCTTTCCGGATGGAATGTGTCTCCTCGAAGAGCGCGGTGCCGAGCGCCTTTTGGGGTAGAAAAACACACTGAGGGTCAGGAGTGAGTCCGCTTAATAGGAGCAAACATCACCAGCAATGCTTGCTGTCACCTCTCCCAGATGTTGCAGATGGTTCTATTGCCCCATCCCTGGCAGTGTTCAAGGCCAGGTTGGATGGGGCTTTGGGCAACCTGGTCTCCTGGAAGGTGTCCCTGCCCACGGCAGGGGGTTGGAACTGGGTGATCTTTGAGGTCCCTTCCAACCCAAACCAGTCTGTGACTTTGTGATTCTGTTAAAAAACAAACCCCACCAAAACCACTCCTCATCGTTTAACAACATTTAGGATAGTCTGGTGATACAAATGAAAGAGCAGCTTGTAGTAATAATTAAATGTTCCAGGAGCTAGGTACTAGGTTGTACGTAGTGTTGAC
The DNA here is from genome assembly GCF_037157495.1 of Lathamus discolor. NCBI lineage: Eukaryota > Metazoa > Chordata > Aves > Psittaciformes > Psittacidae > Lathamus > Lathamus discolor. The sequence continues at coordinate 74,426,232 of NC_088887.1, read as the reverse complement.
CCCTGATATACACAGCTATATCCTCCAACCAGACTTCGTACAACTAATCACAACCCTGAACTCCTGGGCTCCTTCCCAGCCCAGCTAAGCCAGCCCCAACACAGGCACCACTATTACGTTCTGTGTATTCATCTCATGCCCCCAGCAGCAACCAGCCCTGTCTCTTCCCACTAAAATGCATTGCCAGTGAAACAGTTTACAGGGGTGGCTTCTGACTTACCTTAGGGGCATTGGAGTTGACACGTCGTTGAGGTAAAAGAGGGGCAGAGTCTGGGCCACACTGTGTTATTGAAGGAACAGCATCAGTTCACGCTTGTAAGGATGTTATGATAACCGTAAGTCAGACAAATCAAGCTTAAGCTTGCTGTCAGTGTACACTGATGAGGTTGGCAGCAGCATGCGCTGCTTGAGCATGGACAATGTGCCACAGAATTTTGCAAGCACTAAGTAGTACACCTGTCAACAGCTGTCTGTGATCTTTCCAGATTAAAACAAGGAAATAAACTTGCAGAAATGGTGCCGTGGTTTGAAAGGGCATGCTTTAAGAAAAGAGTGCTTATGTATTCCAGAACCTGAACAATTAATTTAAATCATCTCCCAAAACATATGAAAAAAAGCTCTGCCCATCAGCAAAATCTGGCAGGTTTAGATTTCTGTGAAGCAAATTTGTCTAACTTGATACCGATAGGAGAGTTAAAAGGTATGAAAGTCCGGTGCAGGTCCCAAACCACCAGTAAAGTTTGGGTCAAGCAGTGAGAGAAAGGAAGATGGAAATCTAAAACCAACTTTTCTTCATTAAACATTATGTTTTGTGAAGTAGATATGCAATGAAAGATTATCCAAACATTTCTTAGTTTGGGCAAGGGAACAGGATACTCATCATGAACATGTAATTTATTTTAAAAATGCAGTTAAAAGTATTAAAGCAAAATATTAAAGTAATTTTTTTTGCAGCATGATCATAATGGTAGGAAAAGATCAAACCTGGAGAAGTACATTTTTCCTTTGCCAGACTTACCAGCAACAAATGTTAACACTACTTGGTTTTAAAGTAGGTACTAGTGTTTATTTGTAAGTCCAAAACAAAACACGCTGCAAATTCTTGGAGAAGGAAAAAATAAAAAGGAAGGGGAAAATAAAATTCAACAAACCCCATAATACCCTGAAAGCCAAATGAATCTGTAACTCTATCTGTCAAATGTGCAAATAACCATTAGAAACCAATGCAGTAATAAAGAAGTGTGAAGCAATTAGCAACTAAGATGCTCAAGAAAATCTGAGACTGCATATGGACGGGAAGGGGAAGGGAAAATAACAGAGTAATGAAATTAATAATCTTTCTGTTTTAGCGAGAGAGAAAAGCAAGATGCAAACAAACTAATCAAAGTGCAGCTTAGTGAATCTGCAATACGGGTAACAGTCTAGCAAAGCCAACTACTCAAATAGGATAATGGCAAAATTAAGGCAGTGGCATCTGAATTAAACCTGTTATGCATATACATTGTGCTAAGGATATCAATTCTATGATCACAGAGGGTGTCACAACATGAAAACGCACAAGATTCCCTGTTTATTCACTGCACAAGAAAGACCGTAGTCACTCAATAAGCATCTGTACGATGTGTGGCTTGAAGCCCTTGCTCTACTCTCTTCTCATTCTGAATGCAGTCAGACTGACGAGTTTCTTGATGTGCATTTTCTGTGGCACTTATCACTGAAGTACCAGGAGTTCACAAACTGCTGTTCTGAGAACCCTGAGAAGATAATTGGGCAGTTTCAACCAAATCCCAGATGGTGAATGAAAAAAGAGTGTGGACCTTAAGGTGAAATATAGCCACTGATCCCCATTATGCAATAGGAACCTCACTAGGATTATGTAATAGGAAATTCCCATTATGCAACAGGAAAGCTTACTCTTGTGGAGGATGTAGCACTATAACCTTTCCCTTTCAGACAAGCAGCCATTGATTTCAGGACTGAACAATTTCACCATGTCATACCGCAGGGCCTTGAGAGACACCTAGAGAACCAAGACATGTGCATGAGTGTCTGAAAAGAACGTATTAAAGATTTCCTGAGCACTACATGGTGTCTCTGAGGCAGTATTAGGGACAGAGTCAGATTCAAAGCTGTTTGAAAGACATCAGAGGGAGTAGTTTCCCAGAGATGAGCTATGATAGGAGAATACGAAGGCTTTACAACAGTACATTGTTTGAGTTTAATGTTTTTTTGATTGAAGCCAGGCAGAAAGGCAGACTGTATGCCTGCCTGAGAAAACAAACAGGCAGCCTTATTTGCTGCCATGCCACAGGCAAGAATGCAGGCTGTCCTACTGGCTGTGAGCCCGGCTTGTCACTATCCGGTGGCCCGTTTCATCATCTTGCTGATGTATCCACCAGAGAGTCACTTCTCATCCTTCTGCAATACAAACATAGCAGCCTGTTCTTGTTCAGCTGCAGAACACAAATGTCAGTGCTGCAGAACCAAGCTGTAAGTAGTTTTGCTATTTCAGTCTGGTGATCAGTATAGGATACCAATAGTCTTCCTCAGCTTCTCTTCCTATTTCTTCTTGTTACCCCACTAGCCATCTCTGTTTTCCTCATATCTTTTACTACATCCACATGTTAATTTTATACATGCTACAGTTTCTTATTTATACTAATTGACTTACTCATTCTCTTTAAATTAAGTAGCAGTTCAGGTGCCTTCTTCCATCTTAGACATGGTGGGGTATTCCACTCAGCCACAAGTCACCACTTCATGTTTCAGGGCTTCCGTTAACTGTGTTACATCTGCTCATCCCATGCTCATGTGTCTGATGCCTTATAATTGAAAGTGGGCACCTATGTTTAAATTACTGAATCTCACCCTTACCATCTTCACTACTGAATCAGTCTGGGGTTTAAGCCAGAGCCCTCTCCATCTTTGACTACCACAATAAGGTTATTCTGGCCAATATGATTCTCCCTAAAGAACTGTTAATTTCCATTCACATTTGTCTTTCTAATTATCACACACACTATATATATTTCCGATAACTTTCATACTTTAGTTCTTTTGGTGTTTGGATGTCCACTTACTTGCTTTACACAAAACTATGTTAAAATCATTTATCCATAGCAAATAGTTTGTATTGATTATCTGCTAAATTTCAAAACCAGTTACTTTCTATTAAGTATTTGATGCACTAGAAAAGTATCAGAAAGTGCTGTACTAAAAGTTAAAATTTACACACCTACCACCTGTTCAGCTGCCCCTAACAGTTTCATCTTTGTACTTCTTGCACAGATACTTAGAGACTGATATTTCTGTCCAATAATTTGGATGAGCTTGCAGCAGGCCTTCAGCAGCAGCTCCCTGAGCTATTAGTTAAAACACCAAATCATGTGTTTTTACAGTATTGCTGTCCTGAGCTGCATAGCCCTCCCTCTTGTATTCCTAAGCAGCTAAGAGCTTATTTCACTGTTCTAGTCTCATGAGGTAATAGACGTTAAACTTCCTGCTTCTATTCATTACAGTTTCAAGTGTTCAATTTTTTAGCCCACATCTCTAATATTGACAATACAGCTTCTGAAGAGCAAAGTCTTTCTTTACATTCTCTTTCAAGCAGTATGTTGAAGAAAATCTTGCCCTTCATTTGCCTTTTTCCTACCCTGATCTCTTGCTTTTTTAGCTTAATGCTAGCCCACACAGGATAATCTCCAAGCAACAGTGAATTACAGTAACAGAAAAAATAAATTTAACTAGTTTCAGGGCAGGGGTGAGTCAGCAAACAGAAAACAAACTTGTGTAAGTATTGTGCAGACTGTGACTGATGGCCTAAGGAAATGAAGACTTCTCATCCCTGACATTTAAAAACCAGATTAGATTGCTTCTGCGAGGAGCAGGGAGTTGGACTCAGTGATCCTCCTGGGTCCCTTCTATGATTCTATGTTTCTGTAATCTCTGTCATGATGTTTGCTCAACATAGGCAACCTAAGTCCAAGGGTAGAAAGTGGATTAGCTGACCTCCTGACATCTGTGTTTTCTGTGAATGCCAGTGCCCATGGACTCATTTGACTAGGCAAGATTGCCAGGGTATTGTCACGACTTCCACACAACAAAGGGGAAATTATTTTTTAAAACGTCTTCTCAGAGCCTGGAGGTGAATGGTTGATTTCCACTTCCATTCATGTAGGTCTGATTGCAGTGATACTGTGCCCTTGATGTACAGATTGGAGGATCAAAAGATCCTTTTGATCCGAGTACGAATTTTGGCTTAATTTTCTACAGCAACATTTAGTTCATACGACACTGAAAAATGCAGAATTCAAGTGGCTTTGGTTAGAAACCTCTGTTTTCAAAAGTGACTAGGAACAAACAAACAACATTCTTCCAACTGAGTTAGTAAAACCTGTGCTTCTTTCAAGCCTTTTCTTGATTACAGCATTCCCTTGCATTTTCCACATTCATTTACACGACATGGTTTCTGTTGCATGATCTCTTTCGGTTAGTGTCAACCCAAACAGGCAAGAGGGAGAGGAGAGACATCAGAGGAGGAACCATGGAAGGTTTCCCTTGCCTGAGAAGTAAAGAAGGAAGGAAAAAACAGATCATGAGTGCTCAGGCATTTAAAAGTTACACAGCAAAACAGTCAGCAGGTCCACCATTATGTCCCAGATGTTTCCCGTTGTTCTTGGAGCCACTCTGCTTCTATGCTAAAGTCAGAAAAATAGACAATGTACAAATGCTTAAACAAAACTGCCTTTCTTCCCAGAAGAATTCCTTTCCTTCTACTAATAATGCAAATAATCAACAAGGTCAAGAAGAAAAGGCATGTAAGTCACTTTTCATAACAAAACATCACTGTCAAGATCATCTGGATCCTCACCGTATTTCATTTGGCATTCCCAGACTTATGTTTAAGAAAGTCATTTTTGGCAACAGCCAGGGGACAGAAGACAACACAGACAAATTCATAGGTTACTACATAGATCTGAGGGTTTTTTTTTCCTTCTGTAACATAAAGTCACAGAAATGCTTGCTTAAACTGAGTGGCACAGTGTGGCTTTTGCCCTACTGGGGTTACTAACTATGATGGGAGGTGGGACGTAATTAAAACAATTTATTTTGTTATGAAACAGTACTTCCAACCTCAAAATAGTAATTGCAGATGGTGTCTTCAGATCTATAGATGTATGCACTTCCAGATCTATACACTAGAGATCTTCAAATTTCTTCCAGTAACAATGACCCTAAAAAATATATCTGGGTTTTGGGGTTTTTTTCACTTTTCTCTGAGATGCCTGGATAGTATTTGCTGCCAGCAATGGCCTAAGCAAAAGCCTAATGCCATCCAGTATCCTGGATGAAGATGGAAAATAGCTAGAATACCGCCAGTTGCAGTAGTATTTCAAGGTCCCAAAATTAAGCACTCATATAAATTTTAATAGTGAAAGAAACACACTCACAGTGCACTCTGAATACTTGATTTCTACCTTTAATAAGAACCTCACAAGGCAAAGTCAAATACCACTGTGTGGGCATATACTGTTAGCTTTAGATAACAGAAGGCACAGACAGAGACCCGGCATTCTAGCAAGATGCTGCGTGCAGGAAGATAATAAAAACTAATAATTAAAAAAATCATAATTATTCTTCATTTTTCTGCTGAGAAAGAAGAGGATGCTTTGCCCAGTTTCCAACGCTTTACTGGAAAGCTAGAGACCCATGAAAAGGTGAAATGCAGTTCTGTTCTAAAAGAAATAAGCTAAGACCAGCAGAGCCATCTTCAAAGTATGTCACATATTTTGTAACCTGGATATGAGGCACTTACTGTGAAGTATGGACAGTCAAATCAGAACACAATGTCAAATGACAGCAAACATAGTTGCTCTCAGCCTTGGCCAGTGCAGTCTGTCGACCCTATTATCATTAGGTCTTCCTTAACTCTCAGCTGCCTCACCAGGGTCTATCACATGTAGGTCCATGGCCTGACTTTTTGTCTGGGTCATGCAGAATTCCCACTTTTCTGGGGCATCAGAAAAAGAGGAAAGAGAAGTTTCTCTGACACTACTGGGCACAGCTGTCAGCAGGCCACCAGTTATCTGCCAATGCAGAGCTCCCAGAAGGCAATTTTTGGAGTCCACATATCCTTGGCCTGCCGGATATCCTCATATCTTCCTCACCTAACCACACACCACTTGCAAGGCTCTTCTCAATTCTTTCTTTGCTGCCTAACACATGTCTGGGGTATTTCAAGCAAGGGTGGACTACGTAAGAAGAATATAGAAAGATTTTTCTGAATCACATGCATTTTGTGAGCCAGAGTTTTATAATATTTGTAATGTAATTATTGTATTATATTTGTGCTTATTTCTTTATTTGGTTAACATTAAAATGGTAAATTTAAGCAAAATTAAGTACCACAGATTGTTTGGTCTGGAGAAAAGGAGGCTCAGGGGAGTCCTGCTTGCTCTCTACAACTACCTGAATGGAGGTTGTACTGAGGTCAGTGTCAGTCTCTTTTTTCCTAGGTAGCAAGTGACAGGACAAGAGGGAATGGCCTCAAGTTGTGCCAGGGGAGGTTTAGATTGGATATTAGGAAAAATGTCTTTCCTGGAAGGGTTGCCAAGCACTAGAACAGGCTGCCCAGGGAAGTGGTGGAGTCACTATACCTGGAGGGATTTAAAAGATGTTTAGATGTGGCGTCTGGGACGTGGTTTAGTGGTGGACTAGGCAGTGTTGGGTTAACAGTTGAACTCGATGATTTTAAGGGTCTTTTCCGACCTAATTCCAACCTAATTTCCAACCTATGATCCAAATGCCTAGAAATATTGCCTCACAGGCACCAAGGCTATTAACATACCCACGGTTTTTCTTTGTGTATATTCTTACAACATCTTAATCACTGTTGAATCTGGGTATCTTCTAGCAACATGTTAAGTACCATGACTAATATGTCAAGTGTTGTTTATTCTTGCCCTCAATCTGTTTTCATTTAGTGCAACTTCAAGCTAATATGCCTACAGCTGTGTTTAGGTTACAGAAGAAAAGCTTGAAGCATTACATATTGTGGCTAGAGCAGAAGGCAGTGAGGTCTTCCTTAGTGCTCCCTTGCTGTGACTATTCGTTTCTCAGCCTCAGACAAACCAAGGTGGAAAATTTCATCTTCTACACAGGAAAGCTCGCTGTTATAGAGGGACATTCTATTTTCTCTGTGGTGGAAAGATGTTTGCATGAGTCATTTGGGCATTTATTTAGATCTCTGAGAGCAAGCACCAGTGCACTTGGAAGACAAGCACTGGGAACTTGAATTTAGCGATAGTTTATGGAAGACAAAGCAGAGAACAGACCACAGATACATGTTTACAGTACTCTCTGTTACCTTGGGGATGTGCACCTTGTATTCTGCACTGCATGGTACTTCCTGTGGGCCGAGGACTTCATGTCCAAGAGTGGGTGTAGTCCAGAGAGAACAGGCAGGTGGGTAACTGTAAAAAAGAGAGGAGTCTCTCTCATGTCATGGTCTCACATGCATCACACCAAACTAACGCACAGTGTCCTATTCTGTGGGAGATAAGAGAAAGAGGTACTTGTGTTTGCTAATGTGCAAAAGGTTGGTGAGAGGTCTGGGAGCACTCCCATGCTATGACTTGAACTGACCAGATGTAAACTTACACATATGCACCTTCTCCTTTTGCTTTTAAATTGCAGAGCATTCCTGGGAATCCCGTGGCCGTGTTTGCGTTCATTAAATCTTAATCTTTTTCTTTATCAGTGTCTTCATCCTTACCAGACAGTTCTTACTTCTCTGATCAAATCCTCTGCCTGCATCTTCATTCTGATGGCCTTTCAACCTTTATACCCTAGACCAGAAAGACATAAAAAGGCTGTGGATGTTTTCAGAAGAGGAACAGTAGTTCCAGACACAGCACGAGGAGAAGTAACCATGAAGTTAGAAATGTCAGCATAAGAACAACAGTTGTGGTAGTAAGGACTGCTAGATGAACCACAGAGAATGGGAACAGAAGAAAGGCTGTATGTAAGAAGGGGGCAAGTGTTCTCCAAGGCTTGCAGAGTATGTGGGTCCAAACTGGTGCCAGAGGGAGAAGCAAGAAAAATGAGGTAGAAGGGTAGAAGACCAAGCATGATAAAAGAGGTGAGGTTAACCATGAAAGGGGGACAAGGAAGGAGGATGGTTGTGTCAGGTACTAAAATGACCAGCAGATGGTGAAGTGTCAAATAGCTGCCACCAATATGCATCAGGTCCTAACAACTGAAATTCAAGACCAAATTGACAGAGAGGAAACTTACAAATTCCCTTGGTTATGACCAGGCAGTAATAGGTGGGGTAGATTTGTGTGCATATTTATAGGCTCATATCTCTGTGCATGGGATGGCTTTAGGCTATATCGCTGTAATTCTGTTTCTGTAACTAAATGCATTTTATACCCTTCAAAATACACTCCACAGCAGACAAATGATACGCTATCAACCCTCCTGACACAGAAAGTCGGTGCTACCATGTGTGCTCCTTTCTTCTCCAGATCATCTTCAAAGGAGATGACCAGCCATCAGAGGATTGCACAAAAGCACCACCTCTCTCTCTGGCAGTAATTAAAAGGAAACACCACAGCTTCCCACCTCCTACGTGCAGGCAACACCTAACAGGAGCCTCTGACTGAATTAGTTTTCCATAAACCTGCCATGCTGCTAGCAATGTAGATGACATCTTTTGAATTCCCCCTCCGCTGTGGTACCTATGCTGATGGCTCTTCCTTCCTGCCCCTCTCAACAGAGGAAAATGGAGAGTAAAAAACCTTCGTGAACAGTCATTTTCCTAAGAAGTAATATTTATAATGCAGAGTTTACAAGAGGATTGAACAAATCACTGTCTTCATAGTTTAATGCTGAGCTCCTCTGGGCATTGACTATCCTTTTCATTCTTTAATTGTCTAGTCCTGGCATAGTGCTTCTGCTTCAGGAGCAGCATCCCCAGAAGCTACATTATCACAGGAAAAGAATAAGAATAATCTTGCCAGCTTTTGTTCTACACATTAAATAATGACCCTTTGAACGAGTCGTTTAACCTGCAAAAACTTAAAAAAATTTTCCTTTAGTAATTTTCTAAGAGTAATATTTCCTTATAGGAAGGTCATTCTTTGAAGAAAGAAGGCCCACCCAGAATAAGAGAAGTGTGGTATTATTAATTTCTGCATCAGAACATTTGTAAGTAGGTGAACTGGGTAAGTGCTCTCCACTTCCTCCTGCAGAGTTTCTATTCAGCAGGAGTGACTCAGTACACCCAGATGTTTTGTTGGACATATCTAAACATAAATTAGAGTGAGAGCACTCAAACAGGTAAATAGAAGTAAATAGGGCTTTTGGAAATGAAAACAAAACTAGCATCCTACTGAGCTCCCAGTGAGCTCCGAAGCCTGTTCCCATTCTTTGTACAACCCTTCAGGTAAGTCTAAATACGAAATACATCACTAAGCATCTCTGCAACTCTTACTTATTCAGGAGGATTTAAGCTGCTGGGAGTCCAGATCACATATAAAGTGACACGTTGTCACTTTTATGTGAACTAGGTGACATTTCACGTAATGTACTTTTCTGTAAAGGTGTGGCATCATTACAAAAGAAACATGGAAATAGTTCTCGTTGCCTTTGCCACAAGGAGAAAAATCACACATCAAAGCAGTGGTGGTATGATGGCCTAATTCCATAAATGCCTATATAAACCTGCATTTCAGTTTCTGCTCATGCTGCCTTACAATAGCCATCACATAAGTTTAGAATTTTACTTCAAGCTCAGAACTATTACAGGTCATAAGCGAAATGCTTAGGCTAGGCACATCTTTATCTCCCCAATGGGACATGATACTAAAATCATTTGCAAAGCATGTTTAGGGTGGACCTAATTTGTACTGGTGACAAGGGACCAATACAGAAGGCTGAAAGGTACATGTTCTTTAGCAGATTGCAACTTAGAAGACACCACACACTTAAATTTGGTGTCAGCTGAAGAAGTAGAGAAGAAAGCAGAGAGATACCTGTGCTACAGTCCCACCTATTCCTGCATTCCTTCCAAAGGGGAAGTCTGTAGTAGCAGGGGCTCCCAAGTTTGTGGCTTGACCAGTGAACTATCACAGCTCCCAGCACTTATACAGGGAAATATTAGCTGCCATGGCAACCATTTTTTCCTGGTTGACTGCACTGGATAAATATTCGATTAAACCCTTTTATATTTATGCCTTTAATCTAATAGGTTTCTTTAGTGAAACAGTTAATTTAAAGGTTTTGCTACCTAATCATGCAGCAACAAGCACAGTTCAGCTCTTGCTTGGATGAATGGTGGCATGATTAAATGATAATAAATGACAGAATATAGAGAGTGAAAGCAGTAAGGGAAGTGGAAAAAATGGTGCCCTTTTGGTGGTTAGATGCATGGATGAACCTATGTGAATGATACTTTTTTAGTTCTTATTTGGTGGCAATTTCACAGAAAAGGTTAATTTCAGGTTGAAGAAAGCTTTTTATTCAGCCTGTGAATCTGAGCACTTTGCATTTTTGATCTTAAAAGAAATTCCAGACTGAACAAGTGATTTCAAATAGAATTATTAAAACATTTTATTTAACATAAAAATATATTTTTCTTTGCTTTTGCAATCTCAATTTGGATTTTTATTGACACAGTTCCATAAATCCGTAACAAATTGTCTTGCCAGAATTACTTACCTTCCATAAAGGACCACTGAACATTTTGCAGCGTATTTCACATAAACTGTGATCTGAGGAACATTCAGAAAATAATTTATTGTATTTTATTTTTCTCTTTGGCGTATCTTGATCCCTGCATATCCCCTTCTCGGTGTTTCCTTTCATACTGGTTCAACAATACAGATAGTCCGCCTCTATCTATCACCTCTAAAAAAGTTAAGTTAAAAATTTGTTAGACCCCAAACTTTCAATTAGGTTTTATTAAGCCTGAAGCAATCTCTCACTGCATCTCATTTCTCTGGGCCCACATTTAAATTTATCAGTATCTGGCTTTTCATCAACATCCGCTTTCCGTGACTAGCAGGCATCATTTCTTGGCTCCTCTAGGGCTACAAGTTCATGTTTTCTTTTGAAACTGACTCCAAACTAGTATTTCTGAATCTTGTGGTACATGCGGCATGTGGGGTTTTCCTCAATTAAAATTGGATGGCGCATGGCAGATATCCCTGACTTTTCCTGCTGGTTCTATAATTCAGCAGTCCTGCCCCTCAGCTCCAGGGCCCACTAGCTCTTGCCCGGCTCATGCCTCTTCTCAAATGAAACCTTCTGAGAATTGATGCACTAAGTAAGCTTTTCAAATCAAGGATGTTATATTTATTACTGGTTATTTATTTATTCAAAGACTTCTACTCATCAAAGATTTCTACTCATCTGCTCCTATAAAAGGACATTTTTATCGTCTAGAATCAGTGCATTTATAGGCTGAGGCTGCAAGAAACTCAAGACTTAACTGATGCAACATATAGCGTAATTCAACCCTCCTGATTTCATTTATGTTTCTCATTTGTTGCTGGGGTATAAAACTTTGATATTTTACAAAGGGTACTCAGAATAGAATTTTTCTAATTAATGTGGTAGTGTCAAGATCTTTTTCATAGTTTTTAATATTTGCTTTTTCACTCTGCACCCTCAATCTTTCTATTTTTCTTTCTGTTAAGGGTTTCTCTTTTTAAAACTTGGCACACTATTGGGGTTCTTCCTTTCTTTTGTCTCTTTAAAAGTCCAGGGTCTGTTTTGTTCATGTTCTTTCACATAAAAAGCATTATCGATAGCATCTGCACAGGCACTGGAATAATTAACCCTTTCATTTTTATTATAAGCAGATTTTTATTTTTACATTTCTATATTAGTCAGAGGATGCAATCAAGATCAAAAGCATGCACTTCATTTACTCTTACACAGACATAGATGCAGCCAGTTCCCTGAACAGCTACACACAACTGTCTCCCTCCAGTTGGTCTCCTCTCCTGCCCAGAAGCAGATCTGACATGAAATATCACAGCAAACAAATAAAAATAAAAAAATAATATTTTAAATATTTAAATGTGTGTGGTTTTGTGTTTAGTTGTTTGCGGGGTTTTTTAATTACAAAGAAATAAGATGCCATTTATCCCTGCTATGCACATTAAATGCACACTTCTTGCTCAAGTGCTTTAACCATAGTTTGGAAGATGAGCAGCACCAATAACACCTGCAACAACCATTTTAAAAAAGGAAGAGCTACTCAATTAGGCAGTTTTCCCTAAGAGAGCACTGTGTATGCTGCAAAGCTATTGCAGTGACAGGGCCCAAAGGTGTAGCACCCTACTTGTACCACGCTCCCCACCTCTCCCACATGGTGCCTGTACCACACACTCCACATATGTGCAGCAGCTGACCATGTTACACAACCACCTTTTCCCTTTATCCATCAAGGTCTAATAGGAAAACAGGAGGTAAAAATCAAGCACCAGTCCTCCAGGCTAACTCCATATTGTCCCAAAAGATTTCCTGAGGTATACCTGGCAGCCATGCCAGAGTCACTGACCTGAACACATTCCCATAAGCCCAGCCTGCCCAAATGCTCGTGTGGGGAAGGACCTTTCTGCCTCCCCACCCTATCCTACAGTGAGCCATGTGCTTCCCTCCATCCCTGGCTTTTGGCAGGAAGCCTGTATGCCTCTTTTTGGGTGCTCCAAATTCAGAAGAGCTCAGACTAATGGCTGGCAGAGGGCATATCCTTTTGGGGGACATAGGCAAAGCCAGGAGAAGGGAGTACTTTGGGCAGTAAGGCCTATCTGCAACAAGATGCGTTTGCAACCCAGCAGAAGCCAGTTACCATTGCTCATAGAACATTTTCATCCTCCTCATAAAGGTCGTGGGCAAATGTAGACCCTTCTACCCTGCACCCGGAGAAAGGCAACCTCATGCTCCCTGTAGGTCTCTCAAGACAGAGTAACATAGGGACTGTCACCCTCAGATCATTGTAGAAAACTCAGAAATTTTGCATTGGATAGTGGAACTTGACTGCCAGGGGTCTGAAAGACTCCACGATATCAGGTGAAACTTTCCTGGCTTTACTTTTCACAGGAGACTGCTGAATTGAATGGGCCTTTTGCCTGTAGCTTTTGCCTCCAGCCAACTCAGCCAAGGCAACTCAGCCAACTAGTGTGGTTAGAACAACACACAACTATCTAATGAGAAAGCCCCAAGGATAAACCAAGATATGTAAGCTCCCTGCATGCCTCAAGGCCTGTTTCTGTTTTTCACCCTCGTTGCAGAAGGAGCTCACAGTTTGTTGCAGGCACAGCCCCTGCGAAAACCAGGCTTTGGTATGCTTCCAGGGCAAACCCAGGAAGATTTCTTTTTTCAGCCATGGAAGAGCAAAGTTAGTTTTCTGTCAGGGATGGTGCCTTTGCACATTGGCAACTCTGGCAGCCTGCATGCCTCTCTGAGAGTCCTGGGAAGTATTTTTCCCTCCCCCAGAGCAAGCAGGCTAGACTGCTGGGGCCATCTCTGCAGAAGAGTCGCAGGACATCCAGCCAACACCAAAAGCCTTGTTTGCTAATGCTGTTTTGCTGGGTATGCCTTTGACAGATTAACACCTCTTCTGTACTTGTAAATTAAGCAGTTCTAGGGACATGATTTTAGGCTGTCTAGGTGACAGAGGACCCTGAATGGTGTTTCTTTCTTGAGTGTCCAGTATAGTCAGAAACTAGGTAGGAATAGGACAGCTATTGAGTGGGTCATCTTGTGCCATCTCGTCTCTCTGAAGTGTTACTGCTGCAGTTTCTGGAGAAACTGAGGGCAAAGCCGTGCTTTGAGGACTCTGAGATGAAGGGTGGTTAGAGGTGGATGGGAGGAGACAGCAAAGGCCACAAAGCATGGGGAACATTTGACTTTTCTCTTTCATGTGTTTCTGTGTGTCCACATTGGACAGTTCTAGTGCCTACTGTGGTTCCTATGCCAAACCACTTGCTACTGGCTGATGAAATAAGTGAAGAGGGACCATGTCCAGGCAAATACAAGACCCGAAAATGTGATGTAGTTGTTGCATTGAAAGTGCTATCAGCCTAATGGCAGTGGCTACCACACACCAACTAGCTGGTGAGAGCGTTAGGACATCACTTAGCTCTGCTTTATGAACCAGATAATTTTGTTTTCTGTTTTATCTGCTATTGCTTGTGATGTTAATATGTCCATAATAAGCTTAACTCTTCCTGTTGCATTTAGCTGTACAGGACCTTGGCCTTGAATGCCTTCCCAGGAGTGCTGTAATATTGGACATCAGCCCTTGGATTTGAGACTGGCAGGGGTATGTAGGTGCCTGGGCCCTCCATTAATTTACATGATGTAATGTTAAATATCTGCATGACTAAGTTATTTAGATTTGTGGGCTTTGCAAGCGTGAGCAACAATGATCGATGATACTTGCACATTAAGGCCTAACATCACTTGACATCACTGCAAAACAATTGAAAGAAAAATATCAATTTGTTCTTGCAGTATTAGGATCTTGGTACATAACCTCATGAGTGACTACAGGACACTTTGTGAGACATAATAAACTTCTTAAGTACTATTATGTTATCCTCCACAGGCCCAATCTGTGGCACATTTGTAGCATGCCTGAACTGCATCCATTAGAGGCTTTTCAAAAAAAATCATTGCAATGGAGTTTTAAAGAAGAACAGGCCTCTTTAAAGGCTTTTGGTTTGCATTTTAAATAAGGAGTAACACTACTGCCTTGCAATTTAAAACACTCCATCTATTTGAAACTGAATGGAAAACATAAGTGAGAGATTTTGAAGTAGATACCATCTACATGAACACCAAGCCTGAGTTTCCAAATACAGGTCAGGTCAAACATCTTAGCAAATCTGTTGGCTTTGCTCCGTCTGAACCCTGAGGTAATCAAAAGATTTACAACTGTCTCCTGAGGAAGGTAAAAGCTCTGCTCCTATTCAAACTGTTCAGGAAACAGGGGAACTGGTAGACCTGCTGTTCCTTTTTTCCAGCAGAGAATGGGACTTCTGTTACCTTGAAACATTTGGAAATTAGATTAAAAGATTTTGCAGATGATCCAGTCATTAGAGATGCAAGAATTTTTAATTTGTGAGACTGGCCTAGTGACAATGACTCCCTCGAGGCCCTGGTAGAAAGAAGCAGTTCCAGAAGCGTGGTCGCACTGCAGGCACCTTTTGGAAACTGAAGGATACAAAAGCACTGAAGCATTGCCATGGGAGAAAGAGCCCGAATCTGCATCCACAAAGAGAACCCTGCACAGATTGCTTCTGCACTGTATGGCAAGAGGCATTGATTTCCTCACTCATGTGGAAATTATAAAGATGCTCTGTCGTTTTTTGCTTTAATATCACCCTGAAGACTCTCAAAAAGTTTTGTGCACTGCAGAAGGACTTTGTGTCCCACTAAGTGCTGGTATCAATTATGAGGGGTGAACAAGCCAGATGGAAGCTTTTCTGCTTTACTGATTTTGAGAGACAAAGATAACGCAAGCTTAGACTCTCTACATCAGCCTGTGTTTAGATGGCTCCTTACACCAAAACTGTTTCAGCCTTTTATCCTGTTTCACTGGATATAACCAGAACTGAAAGATGAGATGATGTTAGGTGTATCGCTGCCTGACTACATCACCTACTTGTTAGACCCCAAAGTCAGGTCTAATGTCTTTCCTGAAATCATGAATCTTGCATTGGCAGCTGTCCTCTGCCAAGGACAGAGGCTGAAGTGTGTCTCCAGCACACTTGCTCCCTAATCCACTTGTCATGGATTCTGCAGGATATATCTAGGAGCTGGAGGTTTGAATTCACACAAGTGGAGGAATGGGATGTCATTCCAGTCACATCTTTGCTGACTGCTGTAATTAATATATTATTCTGCAGAACTGACGCTTTTTTCCATTTATTCCTCTTCCCCATCTTAGCTAAGGAAGCTATGAGCCAGTCACCTGCGTCCCAAAGCATAAGGTATGTACTAAGCACAGAACCAATCCAGGCTTCACTGGGGCACTTTCTGTAGCACTAAATAGGATGCTCAAATCCAGAATACAAACACCATTTTAGAGCACCCTTTTGTGTTCTCTGTTAAGTCTCACATATGCCTGAACTCTACAGCCTGTTGGTGCTACAAACTGCATTAGCAGTACTTACCTCTCCTCAGTCAATGCATAACAAATAACTGCATGGGCACTCCTGACTGGGTTTTGGTTAGTATACAACCCACATTCCTTATTGGACCCAACCTTTCATTTTGGGTTCATACCAGCATCACATTTCCATACAACTGATCCAACTTTCTTTTCTTTGTCCTCAGATACATTGTACATCTCAAGGCCTTTTTCCATTTACTTAGAAGTTCTCTGTGAACTTTGAGTCAGTTTGATTTTTGGCATTCCTAATGTTACCCCAGTGCATTTTGTACTACAGAGAAGTGGTTTACCAGGCTAAAATAGTCTCTGGTACTCCCTTTTTTCCTATTCGTCCAGTAGGTTTCAGCTGCTTTTTCGGACTTCTGCATTCAAGTCCCTAAACTTCATGCAGCTGATTTCAGTGATAAGTCCTATGAAATCATCACCGGTTCTGCTTTCAAAATCAGGGAGCTTAGTTGCAAAACTACCTTAATTTTCCCCTTTATCTTAAATTGAATCATCTTGTGACCACTTAATTAAGTTTTATCCCAGAACCAGATCTTTTATAAAGCACACATTTCAAAACCAAGTTTAAAATTACATCAGTTCCTGATGTTTAGATTACTATTTGGAGAAGAACTTGTAGTCTCTGACAGACAGAAATAATATGCTCTACTGCTACTAAGGAAACAGGAAATGCACATTTTCAATATAGGTCTAGAAAGTCTGTGGGCACAAGGAGGAGTAAAGCAGCTCAGGTAGCTAACATTTTGAGATTACATCCAGCTATGTCTGCCAAGGTTTTACATTACAGAATGAACACATAGTAAAGGACTTGTCAAGAAACAAGGAGAGCTGACGCAAGAAGAGACATAGGGAGCAAAAGAGGCTAACCAAGAACAGACAGAAACCACAAAGGAATTTGTTGACAAACCATCATATTCTTTTTGGATTCCCAAAAGTTACTTTCCATCACAGTCATTCCAACTTATCAGAGCTATTTACTTTTTAGATAACAATTTCCAAGATTTGTGTTCCTCTGCAAAATTGAGTTAGGTGGTCTCTGCCAGCATTACCCAGGAAAGTAATCTTTTAAGGCACTTTGACCTCCATGGTTTCTTGCTTAGCCACATTTTCATTCCTTAGTTTTTACAAAATTATCACATTAGTGATATACTTATTATGTTAGAGATATGGACTGCTTTCATATTTTCTTTTTCTAGAGAGGTTTATGTCCTCTTGAATGAGTATTTCTGTGTAATTGCTTGTATGTGTAGTCACATCCTTAACTTTATCAGAGGAAAGTACTCAATGGCAAATTCCATGCTTTCATTTCAAGAAGATAAGAGATGCATTTTGTAAGCACAACTTTCAAAACATTAGCTGTCTACCTGTGTTCAAGAATCAGTGTTAGTATTCAACCACTTGAAGTGGATAGAAAATATGAAAGGAAAATAAACCAGGTGAGTAACTTCAGCTCTGTGGAAGGTATTAACACCAAGGGCAGTTACACTGACATTGGTGTAGCTACAGCCAAATAAGGCTGTGCTCTTGTAGCTGAACTTTGAATCTATGAAGTAGGTGTGTCATGCAGCTTAATGCAGTTGAGTGGGGTGGGTAGACAAAGAATTTTACACTTTAAAATGCACTTTGCTTTTCTTCTCTGAATGAGATGCTGTAAGTTTCCAGAGCCGAGGAAGCAGCAATTCAGTAGTTATTCTTTCGTGATTGCCCTTCTCAGTAAACATACAACTCCTGCTCCCATCAAATCCCAAATAGACCAGTGATTTAAGAAGATTGTAAATCATGAACCAGGAGTCAGGCGATGGTATGTACCTGTCAAGAAATGCATTTTCTTGTAAGAATTATCATGATGAATTGTATTGCATTGGAACAGCAATGAAAACCAGGAGAGAATGGTAAATCAAACAGTATTTTTTTTCAAAGAGCATGTTTTTCACCACTACTGAAGTGTACATGCCATTGATAGGAAACAAGAGACTGTACTAACATCTGATTACAGTTGTATAAACCAAAGTCCTCTGCTTTCTGAGGCCACTACAAATCTGTAGAAAGGCATAGGGAGAAACACTAAAACATTTGGAATACATGTGTAGAGGCTTTGGCACGGCATTGCTTACAGAGCTGTAAAATACCTGCTGCTGAAGGGGTTTTCACTTAGTCTCTTCCAAATCTCGGAACCATTTGCTTTCTGGAATTTGGCCAGTTCCAAAAAGCAAATGATAAGTAACAAGTTTGGCAATGCCAAGTAGATACAGAACTTGCAGAAAGATTGTAGTTGCCAGCCCAAATAAAGCAGTATTTTTTGTTCTATTTTCACTAAAGTCATGTGAATAGTCTTATTTTGCCTTACATCTACACACAGTCTCTTTTGGACACTCTTTTAGAGTCCTCCCTCAAAAATGAAAAAGCTTCCAGATTGAACATCTCTTGGCTGTGAATAAAAACCTCAACATTAAAGAAAGACAAAAAAGACAATATATGCATGCAAGAGAAAAGATGTCTGAGATGAGGTGATGTTGGGTCAGAACTTATGAGTGTCTTCAAAGCTCTTCCCCGTGATTCTGCTCTATCAGACTTGAAATTGTAGCACCAATCAGCTCAGTCACCCAGGGTGAAGATCAAGGTTTCGTTTAGGATGCCCAGGAATAATAAATGCAGGCAATAGGCTTTTTTAGAACGTCGCAGAGAAGTTGTTTTTCCCACTATGTTAAGCATGGGCTTGAGCCCTAGACATTGTCCCCCTGAGCATACCAATACACATCCATATTCAGGAATGGATCAACACTAGCCAGTGACTGTGACTGATTGCAGAGCACTCCTTTACCCTATCCTCATTTCCTCCCCTCCTTTTATTTTCCTTCCCTTCTCCACTCTGTTTCTTGCCCTGCCATCAGCTTGTGTTTCACAGGGGGAAGGTGGGGAGAGGAAGAGGAAAAGGAGAATGCTCTCAGCCCAGGACCAAGGACCAGATGGGAGCAGGTACAGCTTTTCTCACTTACACTCTGCTCCTGAAACCCCTGAGAAGCCAGCTTCACCTGGGAGTACAAAGTGTTCATTCCTGTGAAAGCTCAGCCTCTGAACAACATATCAGTTCTCAGTTATTCCAGCAAAAAAATTCCCAGTGCTATTGTTTCCCATTCCTTTCTTTCCCAAGCCAAACGAAATAATAACAGTAAAACACACAAACAGTAGTACAATGTAGAATCACATATAAATACTGTCATCCTGCTAATGAAATTCATTTAGTCTCCTAGCCTTCAGACCCCACACTGCTGTAAGAAATAGCAGTTTTCCTCAGACATTACCACTTCTGTCATGAAATTGCACGAGTACTTGTATTGATTCTTGTCCTGAAGTATTCTGGACCTTGGCTTTTCAGTCTGAGAATTTCACAGGCAAATACACAAACATTGCTGCGACATGACCAAGGACAGATACAGAGGCACGGAAAACACTGTTTACAAGAAAACACTTATTTTGCTCTGGATGTTGAAGCAGCTAGGACCACAAAATTGAAGTAGGTCAGTCACACATTTCCCATGATAAACTGTAACACCATGACAATGGTTTGCTTTTCAAACACCATGCAACACATTTGGATACTTATGTGGAATTAAGCAGGGCACAGAATAGGAAAGGATGGTCAGTAAATCTAAAAAAGGTATCTCTGGCACGATTTCAGGGTATAAAATCTTTAGAAGGGATTTATATAAATGTTGAAAGGTCACTGAACTACTTGGTTTCCCGCTGGACTGGTTTTAGTCTGCCAAAACAGCCATTCGTGTGCAAGAGCTATTTGGCTAAGATGAACTTGTTTCTTAATTTTCAAGGTCTATTACTGTTATCAAGACTTTTTTCTGTATTTTGAGGTTTCTGTTACTGTCTTTCATTTAGGACAGTAAATGAAAAAGCCTTTCTTTGACATAGGTGGCATGATATTCTTTTATCAGAATAATTTGTAAACAAGCACATGGAGATTACTCGGTTTTCATTTCTGAAAAATAATGTATTTAGAAAGTGCTCAGGAGTCACAACTGAATGTGAGTTTCCAATGCAGTATTGTGGAAAATAAAGTTAATCAGATTATTTTGGATAAAACATAGTTGGCACTGGAGCAGGCAATACCAGACTATAACTTTCCATTTTGGTGCCCATTAATTTGACGAGTATGTTGAAAATTTGGAAAAGATGCAGCAAAAAGCTCCAGAAACTATCTGGAGTTTTGAGGAAATAATGCAGGAGTCCAAAAGAACTTAATGTGTTTAGTCTCTGAAAACCTAATTAAAGGTCAACTGTAGCCTGACTCTAGTATAACATTATTTCATAGAACACCCCAGATCAGAAGGGACCTCAGAAGATCATCTTGTCCAATCTGGTTCATTTCCAGAGTAGCCAGTATTAAAAGGCTGTTTAATAAAGCAAAAGCAGAGACACCAGATGATGAAGATGCATTTAAGATATTAAACAAACTGCCGTCAGAGCAAACTGTTCAGTAACATGTTCCTGTCCACATCTTCATCCATTCAGTCAGAAACTAATGCCTTCTCCAAAGACAGACTTTAGTCAGACTAGCCTCAGCAAAATGGGAAATAGTTGAAATCTAATCCATGTTGTGACATACAGAAAGAGTAAAAGATTTTAAAGGTTCTTTTTTGTCTTAAGGTGCTGCAATATCAAGTGCCACTAATCTATATGAGAGGCAGCTACTGAGTGATGAGCAAGATGCAACATTGCAATCCCCCTCCTTTTGAGTGGTTGGCCTGCTGTGACAGAGAGCCGGGTAGGGCTCAGATCCCACTGGTCAGCTTCCTGGCTACTCTCAGCACTGGCTTTTACAGGACAGGTGAAGCTGGGCTCAGCCCCTGGAAGGTTGTGTTCATGCTTTACCAGGTCCTGATAATTTTAGAAGACATGACTGTGGTTAGCAGTTCTCAGTCAGGGGTCTTGAGTCACATCAGACACCCTGCGAGAGTGATGGGCTGCGTGCGTATGCTTTTAATTACCAGCAAGGCTTGACTTCAGAAAAGGGCTGTAGCTGCTGGGCCTAAGTCCAGTGGGGTGCTAAGCTAGGAACAAACTAGAAAACACAAAGCTGTCCCACACCTTCAGCTCCTCATATGTGCTCTTCCCCTGGTCCATTTGGAGATACAAGACAGATCTATGTCATCATCTTCAAGCTTGATGGTATTGGCTCAGTGGCTGAGACGTTCTGAAATGCTGTCAGAATCATATGGCTTTCTTCAGGTTTACAAACTTGGGCTCTGGGCAGTGTCATATGTTCTCAATCATTGCTCTGTCTAATGCATTGCTGCCTGAAAACTTGCTGCCTGAAGAGATGGAGGATTTCTTGAACGTTGCAATAAGCTTCCCTCTGAAGGGAAGATTGGAGACCAGCCAGACATGAAAGCTGATCTGTATGTGTGGTATGAAACACTAGGTTTGGGCTTTCTGGCAGGGTAAGCAGTACCCCTAAGATTCAAGAAGGAAAAGTAGAATATATAACCCCAAAAGTCCTTTCCTGCTCTAAAGGTAATGATCTGAGGAAAACACAGCTGGAGCAAGAATGGAGCTCTTTGAATTGCTTTTTGGAGCAGCCCAAAGGATTCGCAAGAACACATCCAAATCCTGGTATTAGACCTTGGTTACAGTAATGAAGAGGTGTGTCTGACATGTCATGGGATGTCAGTGGTGACAAACAAATGTGTCAACGCCCTTATTGAAGATGATTTCTCAGTGACATAAAGGTTCTAAACTCTACCAAATTCTATTTTCAGGATCATACGGGCGGGTCATGGGAATTGATGCCTGGATGTGCAGGCATAATTCTGTGTTTTGCGAAGTAGACAAGGTGGTATTAAGGGCTTACGTGAGCAGGAGAGGTTGTCATTGCTCTCAGGAACTTGCAATCGTGTTCAGTGTCTCAGATATTTAAGGCAAAAGGAGTACCTATGTGTGCCCATGAGCAGATACGTTTCTACTGCATTTAGCAAAAGAATGATTAGCAGCATAGCAAATTAGAGCTGCACTCTGGCAGGTGTCCAGCAACTCAGAGGAGGGGTTGCTTCCTTACCACATCAGAATGGGAAGTGGGCTGGGTGGAGGCACCCTCTTGAAGGAGGTGTTGAGTTGAATTGGTTCAGGAAGGCAGCAACGCATTTTTTCCTTCTTGCCTAAATCCCATATGAAGTGATAGCACCCTAGAGGGCTGGTACCATGGCAGGCTAGTAAAGGCAAAGAGATGTGTTTGCCACACTGCTTGTGAGATAGATAGGCTAAAGATACGTAGAGAGAATTTTGCCATCTGTTTGTGTGTTGCAATGTTAAAGATCTGTCTTATCAGGTGGAATATTGTGACGGAACAAAGTGTTTTTCTGATCTGCAAAACACAGTATAGCTAATTCTCATTATTAATTTTCATAACATTGTTACTGTGTGTCAAAATATTGTATGCAATTTTTATTACTTTGGCATAGTTGGACCTTATCCTCAAAATATACAGTGTTATTTCAGGTATAGTCTTCATGTTAAGCTTTTTTCTCTCTGTGTTCTTACTCAATAACAGCACAGTACTCAGGAAGGGTTATTTGCATGTACTTGTAAACGCACTTATTCAGAACGACTAACACAATCAGACAATGACAGACATATAATCAGATAATGACAGACACATCATCAGACATAGCAGGATTTCTGATTCCTCAGTTCTACCATGGTTTCTGCTGTTAATGCGCAGACACTTGGATTACAGCTTCTCATCCCGCCCCCCAGCCAGGAGCTGGGGGCACCAGGTCTGATGGGTCCCAGGCTGGGTCAAGAGTCCCTATGGAGCTATTTCCATGGTGCATGCAGCTCCCTGTCTCAGGTGGGATGGGTCTGGGCAGATGTTTCTGGAGAGTTATTGTCGGGTCCAGGGCAGGTCAGGCAATCCCTGAGGAGCTTGGGAGCATGGGGGGAGTTGGGGTTGCCCCCGGGGAGCTTCAGCAGTGGGTGGAGGGCTTCAGGTGCCACCGTAACAGAGGCCAAGCCGGGGGTCACAGAGGGCTCGAGGCTGTGTTGAGAGTGGCACTGTGGGGCAGAGGGGGCTCCCCATAGTGGCAGCAGGACCTGCCCCACCATGCCAGCCAGGGAGCAGGGCAGGCAGGGGAGCAGCAGTCCATAGTGACAGCAACCAGGGTCAGACACAGCCCAGTGGTAGCCAGAAAGGTCCCTGACAATCAGGCAGGTCCAAGGTCAAGCTGGAAAGTCAATTTGGCAGGTCAGGGACAGGGGCCAGCACAGGATCAGCAGCCCATGGCTTCCTGCAAGGGCAAAGATCTGGAGCCTCAGCTTAAAAGCAGATCCCACAGCATGGAGGGGGAGGCTTGCCATGGCTTCCCTGCAGCATCATGAGGGGAGTCTGGGAGCCTCCCCACATCTTCAGCATGAAGGCACTGCCTTCGGCTGCACTGTTTGTAAGATGACCCCAAGCCCTGGCAGCCAAACCTCCAGGAGAGGAGGATGCACTCAGAGCCCTTACATGGCTTTTCTCAAGGTTGAGTTCACTTGGATGCCACTCATACTTTTTTTCATCATTGTGATGTTTTTCTTCAGAGTTTATGTGTGTCTGTAGCACTTACATCACAGTATTTCTGTTATTACCCTCTCTCCCTGTTTCCCAGCTTCCTTCTTTCTTCTAGGGATGAGTACATGAAGTTTCTGTCCTACAGCAATATAACTGTACTATTAATAAGAGGATTATACTGTAGCATGTAACACTAATCATATTATTGTATTGTGACTGCATCCTGAATAAAAATTTGGAATGAGCATAAGACTCTGAGATTACCTTCTCTGCGTATGTCAGCCAGCACTTCATGAGTAGCAAGGTGAGCAGCAAATATCTCAAACCACAACTTCATGCCATCATAATATGATATTGTCCTTTTGCTATAGCAAAATGTGCAGTTGTCTTTTTCCCTCAAGTTTTCCATTATTAGGAATTTCATTGCTCCTTGAAATTCCTCTGTAGGAGGTGCCTTTTCAGCCTTTGTCTGTTTACCCAGGCAGTGCGTGCATCTGGAAGAGCCAGCAGGAGTTGGCACTGAACTGGAATTCTACTTGCAACACTATTTCATACTTTGCTGCCAGTTCTCAGGAACCCTTTTTGTGTTTGTGTTATTGGTCCAGCCATATTGCCATACAGCTTAGCCTTTGCCATGTCTCAAGTAGTGATGTCTCCGGGCTTTTTGATTTCTTCACCACTTTGCACAATGCTTTTACTTCTTCAGCTTCTCCAGAAGTCATGAATTATACATTCAGTCTCTTTAACTTCTAGTTTTACAGCATGTCCAAACTTCTTCATGTTTGTTTAGGCCTCTCATAACTTCCTCCACAGTGCTCAGGATCAGTTTGCATTGTCCACCCACTCTGCAGAGGGATCTTTGGCATTGGTGCTTATTTATCTGGGACACTTTCTTCCTGTTACCTTAGGTGCCTCCTTTGCAGAGCTCTCCTGTTTCTTATGCAGATAACATCAGGATTGATTTGCACTTCGTTCTTTTTGTAATTTTACCATAAATTTTCCCACAGCTAACTCAGTTTAGCTAAGAGTCTGTATCTTCCTGAGAGAAACATATACTGTCAGCCGTCAGATCGTATTACCCAAAATACCAGCCTTGTAGGTTACAACCAGCTAGTAGGTTACAACAGTTAACATAGGCTGAAGTAGAAATCACAAACCGGAGGCCACAGATTACCTATATAAACAATCTTGCCCTGCCACAAAGGTGTCATTCCATTTAAGAACTGGCACTGGACTGATTTATAAGGAGAATATCAGTAGGAATATGACATGTTACTGACAGAGTATTGAATTAAACACTCTGCAATACATCAAATAATTACCTAGTGTATCTGTGGAGTTTTGGGAAAATAGTTCGATAAAGTCTTGTGGCATCTTTTTTTCCCTTTTCCAGCTCTGTGTTTAAACACTTCTTAAGCACCCGGCTGTTTTCCAACTTTTGTCTGTTCAGTAACAGAGAAAAGAAGTTTTGGTATAATGGAAAACGCCATTAACAGGTTAACTTTCAACTTTTCCCTGAACTTCTTAAATGACTGATTAACTTGCTTCCTGACAGTTTATAGAAGAAATGAGGGTTGTAAACAGGACTGCTTACTTCTTTCTTATCACTTAAGTATCTGTTTAGTTCAGTTATCACTCACACACTAACTGCCTAGAGACAACACGGGGTGAAGTGCTTGTAACCATGAATTTCCACAAAGTCATGCACTAGAGACAAATCAGGATAAAGGCCAAGAAACCACCAAGTCCTCCTTAAGCTGTAAAAGTGTAGTCTATAGTTCAAGTGGTGCCTACAGGCACTTTCCACTAAAGTAAGTGACTTTCTGTGTCCCAGGGGCATGACACTCATGAGTGAATGTGTACTGGATGGAACCTTTGTATATGATCATCTAAGAGTGAGAAGGAGAAATTACTTAGGAGTTTGTATAGCAGTTTATCTAAAACCAGAAATGTGAAACCCTTTCCTAGCATGATAGGTTTAAAAGAACGAGGTCTTCATGAGGAAGCACCACTGCCTTTGATCCAGGTCACTAAGAAGGACACAGGTAGCCCGCTCCTGCTGAACCACGGTAGCTCTTCACAGGCTATGCTGGTGAGGCATGCTGCTATGCACAGCAGAAAGCAGACCAGGGAGGGGTGGGACAGTGTTTGCATCCAGTCACCTTTGCTTTTCCAGCCCAAAAGAGCCACAGTTTTTATCTGGATCAGTGAGAACACTCAGAGAAAGTCCAGGACAAGGCCTGAATTCAGCATTAAATGTAAAACATGTCTTTGAGCTTCTCTGAGCACCCAGCCAATACCCCTGTCACTGGGATGGTTTCAAAAGAATAAAGGTACCTAATGACATCTCAGGAAAAATTGCTTCCTGTCTGTGTAATATTGTCCTCACCATTAAAACAACCTGCTATATTATAGTGTTTCTCTATAGCAAAGCAACTTTCTGTGTGTCTCAAGCTGGCTGTGTCAATAAAAGGCTTTCCACTTGCCCTTGACATGTGAGAAGTGAGCCTACTAATTACTCTGAAAAGAAATTCCTACTTGTAGTGTCATTATCTGTTCTGTATAATCATACTTCTGGGGCCTACTTCTCAGCCCTGAGGCAAAGG
Source organism: Lathamus discolor (assembly GCF_037157495.1). Lineage (NCBI taxonomy): Eukaryota > Metazoa > Chordata > Aves > Psittaciformes > Psittacidae > Lathamus > Lathamus discolor. Next base: position 74,399,870 of record NC_088887.1, on the reverse strand, counting down.
CTGGTTAAAGTGGAAGTATCAGGTGATGGTTCAACCGGACAGTCTCAGTAAAGCTCCTCTTGCTCTTCACATGGAATGTCAATGATATTTCAGCATACTTGATTACCCACACTTGAGGTCTGGGAAGTCTACAGAAAAACTCTGATGCCAAAATTCAGTGTGGCATTTATCACAGCTGTAACAGGGAGAAGCAACACTAGAGGCACCCAAAGAGAAAAAAAATAGACCACTGCCATTGTCAAAAGTGACGGCGTATGCTCCGTAGCCAGGGTGATCTCATGTCACCAAACAGCATACGGCAACACCAAAGAGAAGAGGTACATGCTTCTCTTTCAGAGAACAGGACTAAAGGATCAGGGAATAAGGAGGGGCATGAATAAAGCTGGAAGACGCTATCTTAAAAGAGTGAGGGCCACACATGTAGAATAATAAAAACAGAATGGTTTGGGTTGGAGAGGACCTTAAGATCATCCAGTTCCAACCCCCCTGCCATGGGCAGGGACACCTTCCACTAGACCAAGTAGCTCAAGCCCCATCCAACCTGGCCTTGAACACTACCAGGGATGGGGCACAACTTCTTTGGGCAACCTGTGCAGTGCCTCACCAGCCTCACAGTAAAGAACTTCTTCCTTATAACCAACTCTGTTTAAGTTTAAAATCATTCCCCCTTGTCCCACCACTACAGTCCCGATAAAGAGTCCCTCTCTGGCATCCTTGTAGGCCCCCTTCAGATACTGGAAGGCTGCTGTGAGGTCTCCACCTCTTAGCAGCCTTCTGTCCTCCGGACTGAAAAGCAACATATAAGCAACTGAAAAACAATTTTCTTAGCTAACTTCATATGGGAGGTGCTCCAGCCCCCTGATCATCCTCATGGGCTACCTCCAACAGTTCCATGTCCTTATGCTGGGGATACCAGAACTGTACACAGTAAATGCAAAACCATGTGTAGGTCCCACACCAGTAATGACAGTATATTCAGGAACTGGAAGTAGAATAGCAGTTTCAGTGCGGTGCTGTAGGTGGCTGCTACTTTAAAGGTGCCATTTTATTAAATCAGTTATATTCTCTGAGGATTTTTCATGGCGTGATTGCAGGAGCTCGGTCGGTGGTGGGACAGGTGTTTCTGCACCATGTTCATCGTGCGGAGCAGACGTTCCATAAGAAGCAGTAAATTTTCTATACTGACCATTGAATTCTCAGTGGGGGCTGCACGAGGTTCATTCTGCTGACTACTGCAGCTGCTTCACTGCTCAGGGACCACTTGCTGTTCTGTTGTTGCCCTAGGTTTGCTACTCTGCAAATGCATCCACAGACGCTGCCTCCAAGATACGACTGTTTTAGAGCTGCTTAAATGCTGGCTGCTGACGGCTGAATCAATTTCACAGCCTTCTAAAAATATTCAAGTGTTGTGCGATCCTCCAAAAATGTTATGGTAATCTGTTAAATAGCGCTGTAGTTTGGACTCTGAACTTATTTTGCTAGCCGCAATGGTTGTAAGTTTCCAATTAACTGAAAATTAAGCATTAACTGGAATACCTTAATTGAAAAAATATGGAAACACTCTAATTAATTTCTACAATTAGAAATTAGTAAGTAAGTACTGGTAATTAGCTCCCATAAAGTTGTACCTTGACTTTCTTCCTCGACGTTATAACACCTAGGGCCTTTCTTGAGTCACTCAAGCATGACAATTTCTTTCAGGCACATTAACTTTCCATAGCAAGCGTTACTGAACTTCTTCAAGTGTAATTTGCTTATGTTATGCCTTTTTGCTTACTCACATGACTGAAGTACTTTTCTCTCCACACAGTGGCATTACTAAGTCCCTGGGTTTACAGAGAAACATGCTAGGAATACAGATTATAGCTTTCATATTTTGTTTCTGTGGGCTAGGAGCTGCTATTGCTGCTACTGCATCAAATGAGTGGAAAGTCACTAGTCGAGCATCATCTGTTATCACTGCAACTTGGGTTTTCCAGGGTCTCTGGATGAACTGTGCCGGCAATGCACTGGGTGCTTTTCACTGCAGACCTCACCTTACTATCTTCAAAGTCGAAGGTAAGTAAGTGTAATTTAACTGCATCATATGGAAAGCCGTGCGTATTGCGAGATGTGAGCCTGAGGAGAAAAAGATTATTTTGGCTTGTGCAAGAGATTATGATTAAAGCATTGTGATGAGTAAAAGGAAAGGATATTGTAGGTAGAATACCAGATACAACTTTACAGGAATGATATGTATTCCAAGAAAGACAGTAAGCTGTACTCTGTGGTTGGTAATATGTGATAAGTATACCAGACAAAGTTCTAGTAAATATATTATCAGTAACAAATTACTGTTAGCAGAGGACTAAACTGGTTTACAGCTCTAATTTCCATGCAAAAAATAAACATCCTCTTTGCTGGATGAGGAGAGGAGGAAAGATAGCAAGTTCTGTGACAGCTATCAGCACTCTTTTTAGTATCTAAGGAAATTAGATAGCAAAAAGCCACGTCCACAAATACCATGCAGATATTCGTGTTCTGAGAATTAAGTGCACATGCATATACTTGCTGTATCGCAGGCTAATAATTTAACTTTGAAGATCAAAGGTGTGCTGTTTCAGAATGTCCATTTTAATGGAAAGCATTGTTTTTACACTCTGATAGATGACTTTCAAATCCAAACAGTGTCTTCTTGCCTTATCTCAGGGAGAGGTTTTCTCAGCAGCAGGGACTGACTAGAAGTTTGCTACACAATGTGTTTTCTGTTTTGTTCTGCGTGGAACAAGGCTTTTCTTTCTATTTTCTTTAAGCATCGAGACAGTAGGCAAGATAATTGTTTTCAGTGAAACTGCACGAGTACTCACAAGGACAAGGGCAGAGGGACTGCTGTCTCCTGGATATGGGCAGCACACAAGCAAGATGGAGTCAGGCTAGAGTAGGAAAAAATCGGTTAAGACCCTAGTATTTTAGGAAACCAGAAGAGAAATCCTGGCTAGACAGAGGCAGTCTTCTGAAGCTTTTGTGAGACCAGAAAGAAGCACAATTCTAAGATACTAATAGCCAGTGGCTGAATGAGATATAATATGTACTGTCATATGGTTATTGCCGTGTTACATAGACACACACACACCCCCCTCACACACATGAGAAAACCTGGAAATGTGGGGATGTTACCAGTTCATACATTTTCCTGCCTCTCATGCCCTTGCTACATCAGATTGTGTGCTGGGACATACAGATTGACTCTTACATCTGCAGAGGATTTTGATATAAAACTCAGCATCATTTTAGTACACATTTTATCATGCCCTGCTCCAAACCATCTCAAATCACATGTGAGAGGTGTGAATGGATATGAACAGTTTTATTTCTTTTAAGAACATTGTTCATCAAAAATAACTTAAAAGCCATAGAAACTAACACATATGCTTTAAAAGGAAATATTGTATCTTTGCAAATAACCCTTTATGCATTATTTCCATTGAAATGTAAAGAAAAAAAATTAACACTTCCTCTTAGGCACATATGATAAAATTTGTTTAAAGCAGTGTTAAGTACTTCAGCAACTAGAAATTACCATTATTGTTATTACTAGTAGTACAAAAGCTGCTTTCAGAATAATTAGTTCTGTAACATGTAATCTGTAATCCGTAATCCATTTGCCACTTCATATCATTACTATCATTTTTATCCTTTAAATACACACTGAAGCTTTTGAGTGAGATTTTTTTTACTTGCTGTTAAGGTAACATTGACAAGAAACTCGCAACAAATTAAAGTAGCACGCTTTTGTTAAGATAAGAGAGTAACAAGCTGCTGCACTGACATTTAGGAAATCTAATTTTAACCTGCCAGAGCACGCACCAGCCAAGGGTAATGTTACATGCAGCATAAACACTAAGAGGCATTTTGTTTGGAAAACCTGCTAAACATAAACTCCTGGTAATCCAGTGGAAACAAGAGTTCAACAGGGAAAGAGATTTGCACTCTCACTCCGTCCTACATTGTAAAACAATAAAACACTCAGATTAAAGAAGTAACAAACTCCCATCTCTGTCCTCCGAGTCTCGATATATCATCATTACTGGCATAGTGATGCCAGGGTGGGCTGGCAATATAACTTTTTCTTTTGCATGTTTATGATTTCATGGAATCTATTGGCAATTTGTCCTATAGCCAAAGATAACTCTGTTACGCAAGCTCCTCACTCTATTCCTACTTACCCATCTTCAGCTTACTGCACAGAAAGCATTAGCAGTAAATAACATGAGTCACTCCTATTCCAAAGCAGATTCATTTGATTATTAAAGTTTCGGTTGCACTTTTGGGAGGATTTTGCAAGAAAGGCTTTTACATAAGCTATAGGAAGTGTAAAGTTGTTTTTTTTTTCCCTATTCAAATCAGAGTAAACAAAAAATGGACTCCAGAGGTGTTTCTTTGAGCGGGATTACCCTGCAGTCATAGGCATTATGCAGGTATTTACCAGAACTGACTTCCAGCTAAAAGACTGGTTGTGCAGATAGGAGCATAGCCAAGAGCTCAGGTTCTGCAGCTAAACCCACCTACAGGTCTTGAGGGGTTCATGTTTCTGGATGTCTGGGTTAGCACGACCGTACTGCTAACAGTGTCCAAAAGATCTGAGCAGTTGCCAGATGTACACGTACCTTCACATGTGCAGCTGCAGTGGACTCCGCTGCAGTGACTGAAACATTAGGGTGAAAGATCATGGAGGAGTACGGCTCATTTACTGCAGCACCAATAGTAATAGTGTTGTAACTACAGTCATTTAAGGCAACGCTTGTGGGAAGAAGCAGTATCTTTTATTAAATCGTCTGCTCTGGGAAAAGTATGCAGCAAAGTCATTCATCAGATCTGACGCAAATATGGCAAGCTTGAAGCTAAATATTATCTGGGAACTTTGTCTCTTCAGTTAACTTAGTTACGATTATCAGTGCACCAGATACACTTACGGAAGTTGCATGATCAAAACCAAGGGCCCATTGCACACATGTCACATGGCATTAGCCAGAAATGCAAACTGGCAGAGACACGATATTGTTTAACAAACCCACTAACCTCTGGTTAACCCCTTACCAGTAAGAAAGACCGATAAAGACCCTTCAAAGAGCAAGCCTGGGAACCGAAGCTCCTGACTCCCAGTGGGCAATGCCACTGCTCTGTACACAAGTGGGGTTACATGGGGGGCAGGCAGAGTGAGGGAGGGACTACAGAATTCACTCCTGCTCCCTGCTGCCCTCTGTATCCCCATGCCCTGCCTTTTGCTCCCTGCCCGCTCCCCATCTGCTGCCTGCTCCCTGCCCGCTCCCCGCCCGCTGCCAGTCCCCTGCCGCGGGCTGCGGGCCGCTCCTCTCTCCATGGTGCTGCAGGCGCAGCCCCCGGGAGAGCCGGCCGGGGCGCACAGGCTGCCCTCGTCCTGGCAAGGCAGCGGCCCCGGCCTGCCCCGGTGGGCGGCCACGGCACAGGAACCGTTTCACTGCACGCAGAGACGCGGCAGAGCATCAGCACTGCACCTTCGAGAGGCTGGAAGAGGAGAGGTCTGGGCCGTCATCCAGGGGTGAATGGCTGCAGCCATCAGCCAGAAGGCAGAAGTCATGGAACCATAGAATGGTTTGGGATGGAAGGGACCTCAAAACTCATCCAGTTCCAACCCCGCTCTGCCACGGGCAGGGACACCTTCCTCTACACCAGGTTGCTTGAAGCCCCATCCAGCCTGGCCTTGAACACTGACAAGGATGGGGCAGCCACAGCTTCTCTGGGCAGCCTGTGCCAGTGCCTCACCACCCTCATAGTGAAGAACTTCTTCCTAATGTCTAATCTAGATCTTTCCTCTTTCCGTTTAAAGCTGTTTCCCCTTGTCCTATCACTGCATGCCTTGTAAAAAGTCCTTCTTTTTTTTTTTGTACACCCCCTTTATGTGCCAGAAGGCTGCTATCAGGTCTCCCTGAAATCCGTCAGGGAGGTTTTCTTCAGGCTGATGGCCAGACACAGAAGGATCTGCTGAGGGATACCACAGGTAGTTAAAGGGACAGAGTCAGGGTGGTCTGATATTGAGGTTAGACTATAACTGTGACTGAGAAATTTCCTGTAGCAAGCAAATCCTTCTAGGAAAAGAGCTAACTGAGGAGAGGCGTGGTTGATTTGTGCTTGACAGTCTGAGCTACCCCTCTGTTCAGTTTTTCTGAATACAGTATCCATTTGCTGATTTAGGGAAAAAAGCCTCAAACCAGCACTGGCAAAGTTACATCAATATATGAAGAAATAGATGCTAGAATCAGTAGCACGTGTTTGGGAATGGTGACCATGAGACATGGCCAGAATTCTTTGCAGAGTTTTATGGCTTAATTCCAAAGTGCTCTCCATTTCTCAGCAGGCAGAAGGGTCAGCAGACTGATTGAAATGCTGATTCCGGCATGGGTATTTTTGCATATGCAGGGAAATAGGGTGTTAAATCTTGGTAATGAAAAGTTCTCTGCTCCCACATTTTGCTTCTCGACTGTAGCAAGCCTTTTTCCATGCTTGTGGCCTCTGTTCTGACATTAGATGAGTGGTAATGCTCTAGAGGTCAAAAGACATCATGACCATGACAATATACAGCAAATGTTTTTGGAATCTGTCATATTGCACACTGTCCCCTTCCCTCACCCCCAAAAGTGAAAGGAGAAAGTAAATGAAACAGTTCATCCCAGGTAGGAGTTGTCTGAGACATAGTGCATCTTATTTAGGGTTCTTTCAAGTAAGGAAAGGAATTGATTCTTATGCAGCAGGGCCACTCATGAAGCAGAGTCACATTTGACCTAGCAGCCCCTGGCAGATCAGATGTGAACCGAAGAAGGGAGCTAACTCCCAAGCATCCAAGAGATCTTTCCCAAGCTGGTTCCAGCAGCAGCTTTGTAGTAGATCCAGAGCAAAACCCAGGGCTTCCATAGGGGTGGTAATTTCCAGAAGAAGCATCCAGTGCCCAGGAATACCCTACAAGGCAGGACAGCTCTCTGAAACCTGGATTTTTGGATGTCAGAGCTGAAATATAGGTTAGGCATTTTGAAGTGGCTCAGAAGGAATCCTGCTGCTAAACTTTGTTCTCTCTTCAAGCTCTTTGTTTCCAAGATTTTAATCTACAAGCTCTAAAAATTCATGAATGCTAAACCTCAGTGCTATTTACTCTGAAGACTGCCTGGCTCTGGCCAATTCCTGGAACCACAATAGTCCAGAGCTATGGGGCAAACTGGAAAGAGGTGTGACTACTGAGGCATGTGCAGCCAGAAAGATACATAGAGTCCAGGATTAAACTGCGCAGGGCCAGCTGGAAAACACTGAGGGTAGGGGCTTTCGCAGGCAGCCACCAGTTTTGGAGGAACTGATGGCAGGTTTCAAAGGCCAGGCTCTGACGCTGCTTTACGATTGGCAGGGTTGCAGGAAAACACACAGCATTGTAAAGCAGCCCTCCTTCACAACTCCTGTTTACCCCTGGCAATTTGACAGCATCTCTTTGGGCTATAAGCCTTCTGTCTTTCCACCTCTGTACAAGGGCAGAGGTTACAGCGCTGAGACCTTTTCCACTTTTGTCAAGGCCTGCACAAGAGTGTTGCTGCTTGTGCTTCTCTTCCGTCATCCTTACAGCTTTTTCCTGGGTGGACCTGCTGAAGACCACCCCAGAGGTGGCCTTGACTTGCAGAAAACCAGTGAGGAAATCTGAAAGGTGTAAAGTGCTGCTATCTGCTACTGTGGGTTCCCATGCAGCTGGTGCGAGGATGGGAATGCAAAGCTTGTTATTGGGGCATTAATAACAAAGCTCTTTCATCTTCTAATACTCACACCAGGATAGATTGTTATCTCCGCTTTGCTTTTAGCTTTCTCTGATTACTCCTACATAGCAGCAGAGAGCATACTGCAAAATGAATAGGACTCAGCAGTAACTGGTATGCAGCCAATGTCTTAAAATACCTCTGTTCAAACAGGTTTTGTGCCCTGGTCTGCCTTGTGAGCACTGGGGTGGGTGAGGGGAGCTTCCCTCTAGCCAGTGCTGAGAAGCCTAAGGCCAATGTACCTCTTCTAATCTTTTTAGCAGTCATGCTACAATCAGAACTCCATTCAAAGTTACAGAGATACAATCCATTTCAGTTTTACAAGTCCCTGCAGCAGGAGGGGAGAGGAGACCTGACAAAAACAGCCATGGTAGGTGGATGGGTGAGACAGGGAGACTGAAGTAAAGATCATTAAAGCTGATGAGTTTAGAATTCAAACTGCTGGGATTTAAGATTTTCAATCTTTAGCCTTCTAGCACATAGGACATTTGCAGAGGGTGGTGCAAGGGGCAGGGGAAGAGAGGCTGAGCAGCAAGTAGCTTGAGAACAGATAAGGGGGAATAAGTGTAGCCAATGGTCATGAGATGAGAAACTGCAAGAAAAAAAAATACATGTACATAAAAATCTCTCCTGTGGATACCATATGGAGTGGGCTGGGCAAGTGTGGGTTAAGTGCCAGTGTGGTAGAGAAAGCAAATTGCTATGAGACAGTAGGGGTATTAAATCCCTCAGTGCAGGTGTTATTCTATGTCTCATGGTTCTCACACATAGTTTTACAGTATCAAGCAGGATGCTCAATGGGTGCAGCTATTTTAATAGAACTATGCACATGGGATTCCTCTCCATATCCTACACGCATCAAGTTCCATAGTGTCTGGCTGTCCTTACAAGCCTTCCCTGGAGTGGGTGCCATGGGTCTCACTGGTGGTTTAGAGTCTGATCAATGTATCTTCTTGGGTGTTTCACTGATTCAAATGAAATCAAATGCTTGAAGCAGTGGTGCTACCAGTGGTGTAACTGAGGGTTTCAGATCACCACTTTTTTAAGGCACTTATTCCTTGACTCAGGCCTAGTGCCAGTACTGTGAGGGACCTCTGGCTGTGCCAAACAGATGCCTGCCATCCACTCAATCTTCTCTCTACAGACTGGGCAATGAAGCCCAGTGCTCTTGCATGGCTTTCCTCTCCAGGGATGCATTTGCTAATACAGAAGAGCACACATCAGCTCAGATGGCTGTGCCTTAAAGCAGGGTTCTGTTATGCACAAGGACAATTTCTTTTCCCACTCTATGCCCCTCATGGCCTCATTTGCCCAGCACAGCCTTGTAGCTGCTCATGGAGCTGTTGACCGAATGATCCTAGCATATGGACGAGCAGCCAAGGTGCAGTAGGTGAGGCAGAGGACTGGAAGCAGGGCAGCTGAGAAGGGTCCCAAACTGAATGTATGAGATGGACAAACCCAGCAGTGGGGTACCTGGCAAGGAAAGGGTCACTTCTGATGACATTTCACTATCAAAGTGAAGAAGCAGCACCTCCATTTTGATGGTATTCAGGATTTAATAATGAGTTTGTGCCATTAAATCTTCCAGGATCTTATTACCTTTATTTTACTTTTTTTTAAACATACATCTATTCAAAAGAAAATTCAAGTCACAAAGCCAAGTGTTCAAACCTTCACTAGTTTCACTGTTAATAATAAACCAGCAAAGTCTTCCTGTTCCAAGGGGTGCTTTTTGTCAGAGAGAAATGAACAAAAGGCACGAAACCAGGGCCAAAGGAAGCCGAACAAAAGGTGTTAAAGTGTTCATTGATGAGGTGGTGCAGATAACCAACACTGAGTAGATATATACCAGAATCTGTTACTGTAGACCCTGAAACTGTCATTTAGCTGTCTGAAGTCACCCCAGAACAAGGATGGTGGCTAAATAGGATGGACCTGTAGAACAAGGGTTTCTACTTCGTGCCAGGTGCAGGACTGTCAGGGAACGGGTGAATACGCTAGCCTGGAGAGAAAGATGGAAAGCCAGATTCTTGATCTGCTGCTTTTATGGGATGCTGGGAAACACTGTTGCCTGCTCAAGTATTAAAAATTCTAGAACTTAAACACTGATGGTCTGAATTCAGCAAAGCACATACTGAAATCCAGGTGCATGGCAAATCTCCTGAGGACATTTCATTCCTCTTGCACCTTAAATACCTTGTAATGGTCACACACACATTTGCCCCTTAGATTTCTAAAGAAGGATCTGAAACAGGTAGCAAAGCAGAGGCATTGAAAGCTTCTACAGATCATACCCAATGGTCTGTTGATGTGATCACTTTACAACTACGTCTCTCTTTTACTGTGTTAACTATTCTAAATAAAATGTGTGTTAGTCTGGAGGTAATGAACCAAGCATTGGTAAAACATGTCCTCAGGGCTAACCTGCTTAAAGATATCATTTTCTTAATTCCACATCCGAAGCTAAGACTCATTATCCACTGCTGAACAGTTTTCCTGTTGACTGACTTGCATGTAGGAGATTTTAATACCGTACACCATCAACTGTATGGTTGATCTTATTGTATAATATTATTTTAGGTTAGACTCCAAAATTTCTGTTTTACCCCCAAATTTTCCCAGAATTTAATTCTGTAGATTCTAGTGGTATTTGAAAGAGTACAATTACATAACCAGACAGTCAAAATGAGAAGCTAAACTGAATATTGGAGGATTCTCATGAATTTCCTTTCATAAGAATATATGCTAATAATTCTACCAGGTCCACTCTACCAATGATTATACTTGTTATTATTTTGCATGTGGGACTACTCTTCTGAAGATACCAGCGGACACAAAGATGTGTCTCAGGCTCATAGGCAGGGCAACGCATGCTGATTCACATTTGCAGAGGAAATGAGAGCTCAGAAGTTCTAAATTTCCGCTGCAGATGGAAATCCGCCAAAATCTTCTGTTATTTGGAGACTGCCTTTTCCTTCTTCACAAATGAATTTCTGAACAATAACACGGAATGTCACATAAAAGCCTTTCTATTGATATGTCATCCTGTAAGCAGCAAAAGCAGAAACCAAACCCCAGCCACTAAGAAACAGTGAAAGTGACTCACTAACCGTATCTCAGTGCAGGGTTTCATTGGGTGATCAGGAGAACAAGACTTGCCAGAGGTATTAACACACTCTCCACTGCAAGCCCACTACAAGCCCAAGCTGCTGCACCACGCTGGCATCCCAACCCAAGCAATTATCACAACACATACTGGGCCCTGAGTCAGCTGCCTTTTGTTAATAAGAGAGGCAGTTAACCCACAAAGTGGGGAAAAGAGGTAATTGAATTAACTAAATAATCATTAATGGCATCTGGCTTATCAATAGCGTATTTTAATGGAAACATTCCACCTTACAAATCATGATAGAATTATATTGTAGCAAAATCAACGCAACAGGCAATTTTACTTTCATTTAATCTTTCAACATTTTCATACCGCAAGTAGCTTTGCTTTACTTAGTGGCTATTATGAAAACCCCAATATCATCTTTACCTAACATTTTCCCTAGAAACTCAGCTCTTTACAGGAATTCAGCATTTTCAAGTGACTGTGACTGTTGTGCCTGTGTGCAGCAAAGCTCAGGACCCTATCGAGCAGACCTATTTGTCTAACTTGGTGCAGGGCTGGCATGCAACAAGGTTTTTGCCCCTCATACATGCATCCCCGTTCAGGTCTAAGCAAAGATGACCTTTCAGTGCAAAAGCCAAAGCTTCTTCAGCTCTCTTGATGATCTGGGAGTCATCTTGCTAGGCTACAGAATCCCACACGGCATGTCCACGGAGGTGGGATTTGTAGAAGTGGGGATGCAGCCTGACCAAAAATCTGAGACATCACCCCCTGGCCTTGTCAGAGCCTTGGACCTTGACTTTTAAACCAAGGGCTATCACCGCAGCCAGGGGTAAGGTACGGGTGGAAGGCAGAAAGCTTGCTGTCCTCCCTGCCAGGGATTCGGGTCAATTCCTGCTGAGTCAGAAAGACTCCTGCCTTCCCGGCCAGCGGACAGCAGCCAGGGCTTCTCACCCCACAGTCCCAGAGGCTGAGCAAGCACCGCAGGCTGGCACAGCTCAGCAGGAGCTGTTAGGGAGGTCATGGCCCGAGGCACTGTGAGCACAGCATGGCCATCCTGCCAACCCCACGGCATTCCTCTTCTTTGCTTTTCTCCCTCAACCCTTTTGTCCCAAGGGCATCCCCAGTTGAGACCATCACGTGGCTCCTCTCGTGTTTCTGGCTGACATTGAACAGCACAGGCTGTAGAGGGACCAGCCCATTGCCACTGCCTCTGTGTAGGTGTTTGAGATGGGTATCTCCTTCCAGGAAGCATAGGGAGCTCAGCTGAGGTGGAAGGTAGAATAATCAAAGGTAAAAAAGTAATCTAAAGCTGGAAATGTGTGACCTTAGGGGAGCAGGAGGCCACATACAGTAGAGCCACCCTCCCCTAAAGCAACTGAGACACTGTGGTTGGAGATGGTGCAGTTCAGTGCAGGGGTGTAGCAGGGAGCAAAGAGGTTGTGCTTCTCTAGACCTGTGCACCTCTGCTGCTTTCCAGACTGTGGTACAGGGCTTACTCTCAGAGGGTCAATGGCCAGTTGGGTCTCTGTGGCTAGGACACCCTGCACTACCATAGCCATGCTTTGGCCTGGGCTTCACTAGAGATGTGGACACCCGCAACCCATGTCTCAGTCAGCTTCCTTCTGAGTGGTGAAGCTCTCCTGCCCTGTTGTTGGCAGTGGTCCCTCCCAAAGTGCTGTGTTGACACAGCCAGCGAGAGAGGCAGAAGGAGATACAGGCAGCTGATGGCAGTGTGCCCCTGAGGGATGGGTGCCCTGGTCTGTGAGAGGGATGTCTGCATGGAGTGGTGAGTCCTTCCCCTCCCTCCACTCCGCACGCACAGAGCAGAACGCTGTGTGTGCTAACAAGAACAAGCATAAACATTTCCAGCCAAGGTACTTAACACAAGCCTGTTTGCCAAGTGGCTTCCCTACCTTCTTTGGTTAAGTTTAAGAGAAATACTGTTGCTCAAAGGAGAAAACAAGTGGGGCTGTTTTTCCCCCTCACCCTTCCTGTCTGCAAATCCAGGCATCTCTGGTCTGCAGTTCCTTATAAACAAAAGAAGGAGTTTTGTGGACCCTGTTGATAAGAGATAACTCCACGCCACCCCACATCCCACAGATCTGTATTATTATTTTTATGTTTGCAATGAGATGCAAATATGTAGGTGCTTGCTAAGGTCATTCGCTAGTGTTGCAGTGTGGTGGTTGCTCCAGCTACTGCAGAGACCTAAGGGGAAGCACAGGCACAACGGGTTGTCTGGGCCAGCTGATAGGGTTTGACTCCATCCAGTCCAAGTTTGACTTCCTGACTCCATCAGGAACTTCTAAGTGTGCAAGACTCAGATGTGCCCCAGCGAAAGTAGAGTCAGGGAAATAGGAATGGCCTTATTTTCCACTCCTCTTCTCTGGGAACGGTGCTTAAGGAGACAAAAGACTTGCAGCCAAGGGAACTCTGTCTGGTGTATGACAGCTGGGCCAGAGTGGCAAAAGAGCTCTGGATAAAACACATAGGCCACAGCCTCCAAAAATACATCAGGCAGCTTGATGGAAGCAGATCATTAGGGAAGCAGAAAATGAGCTTGTGAGGTGCAAGACTCTGCCTTGACCTGGGGTTGAAAATTGGGCCACCAATTTCAGTAAGAGAGGAACTGGGCCCAAGTTGTCCACAATCTCAGCAAAGGCTAACCACTCGACTGGGAGAAACTGAATCATTTCCAAAAGCTTCTGGTATTTTAATCAAAATAAAGAGTGGGAGATCTCATTTGAGGAGTCTGAGTGCTCTCAACCACATGTTCTTTGCAGTTTTACCACCTTGAACCATTTCAAATAAACATCTGTGTCCAGCATCAGAGTTTGTATTGTGCCTACTTGGTCTGCTTGCAGCAAGATGGCTGTAGTCCATGATACTGGAGGGAAAATACTGCTGACAAGGGCAATGAACTAGGAAGCATAAAATTGTATTTTAGGTGCTAAAGGCTTCTGAGTTGCCACTGAAAAGGAGAAAAAATGTCGAGGAAAAGTCTGCTTCCAAACAAGACTAATTTCTATCATGCGTGAGTCATATAAAATGATTTCTAGAGCCAGAGATTTTTTCACTGGCATTGCTCACTTTTCTCAATAACGTTACTTCAAGGTCTGAAGTTCACTGGGTTACATCTGCTTTCACTCAGTTCTACCAAAAGCAACATTTTCTAAATGGATTTATTTCTTTTCTTTCCCTTTTCTCCACATCTTTGCAGCCCTACTGTCTCCTTCATGCCACTAGCAGAGACAGGATCATAAATCAGTTCAGTGCTGTGTCTGACCCAGTACTGTTGCTCAAGTGATGCTAAGTTTTTATAAGCTATCCCCTCCTTTGCCCCCAAATATCTACCTTCTCCCTTCTAAACAACTTACTGGGAACGCAACAGAAAAAAATTCCCACAAGCTTCTGGTCAGGTATCAGGTCTGGGTAGGTGGACCAGCAGGGATCAATCCACTATCCAGGATCCCTCTCAGCTGGGATCAGGCTGTGCATGACACATAGATTGCACCATGCTGCAAAAAAAAAAAGGCAAGTCTTTACGAAAAATAGCTTAAGAGAGTTTCTGCTTGGCCTCTGCTGCAGTACTGTGTCCAGTTTGGGTACTACACTTGAAGCAAGATGCAGAGAACTTGGAAAGAGCACACAGATAAAAGCAGCTAGAATCCCTCAAGTTTATGAAACATGACCTATGAAGAAAGACTGAAGAGTTAAGAATATTCAGTCTAAAGAAGAGTAAACTGACTGTAGGTATGGAAATATCCTTCAAATATATAAAAAGTGTCTCAAACAGGAAGAGAGCAGTTCCCCATGTCCAGTGGCAATACCATAGGACCTGGGGAGCTTGGATTACCACAAAGACTATTAGCAGTTTTAGATTCTACCCTAAAAGCAACTGTCCTCTTTTTGTCTGTCTGTGGACAGCTTACCTCTAACCCTTAGTCTGATTTCATTACTCCGTGGTTGTTTTACTCTCTGGTTGTCTGAAGCAGCCCACCCTCACACCCTGTGGTCAGTTCTAGCTGCCAGAAGTGAAATGTACCCCTGATGTCTTCACCTCGTCTCTCTAGGATTCCCCCTTGCAGCATGCTTAGGTGGAAAGCTGTGATTCACAAAATACAATTTATGGAGTGCCTAAGGTCCACTTGTTAGTAGCCTTTGGTCTACAAAATTCCTTTAGTGAATTTTGGTCTGCAAAGGTTGGCCCATGATTTGGCCTAGATATTGATAAGAGATCTACAGCCTTAAGCAAAGGCAGCACACTCACATCCATCCCTTTTCACTTCTCTGTGCTATTTTCACTGCAAAGCAATACTCTCCTAACATATCTGAAACAGCCCAAAATAGAGGACTCAGAGAGACAATACAGGCCAAAATGCTTGAAGTACTGAAGCTGTACAATCTTGCATCAACTAGAAACAGCATTTAGACTGGAATCTGAACAAAAAAAACATTCAGTCAGAGGCCAGCTCAGGGAAGAGTCAAGTAAGGCTGGCAGGGAGGGCAATGCTTTAAATAAGTTTCATGTTTTCTGTAATAGCTGAGATTTGCTATGAGATTATAGTCTTGTGTACAGAACAGAGTCACACATTAGTAATATTGAATGGTGTGGGTTCCATAGTTCTCTTTTCTTCCTACCTTCCTACTGCTTCATCAGGCACCTGAAGCTGGGTACAGATAAGGTGCTAAAATTACTGCGCTGGACCTCAAGCATAGGTTTAAGATTTATCCCACACCACTCGAGGCATCTGTGGTGTAAAATGCCACGTGTGAGCTAGTCACCCAGTGATCACCTTCTAGTCAAACAGGAACAGGGGATCCTGTCCCCTTCTAGGATAGGATCCATCTTATCTCTGGGAGACATCTACACCATGTCAGAGGATCAGTCTAGACATGGCACTTAATTGACAATAAAGCAGATGGATGATTAGTGAACGTATGGACATACCAGCAGGATTCAACTGAATCCCACCCTGACTCAACAGATACCTGTGGGTGAATCCTACACTACCTCGGATTACTTGGATGCAATTTACACCCACAGCTTTCAGTCCAAGCCAGAATGCACATGGAGAGCAATTTCCTTCTTTCCTCCTGCAGCTAATTTTCCCATATTTCTCATCTGTCCTCTCTCACAGTCTTGCCCAAAGAGAGCCATGCTTTCACCAAAAGCTGTTGTAGGGGTAAAGCACTGAAGCCTTTAAAATGTCACCACAGATTGAGGAGCTCCTCTCCATCCCACGTTATTCGGTCTTCATTGAACAGGCGTTTAGCTGACCAGACTCAAACTTCCTTGATGTACAAAGCCTTTTGCCCCCTCTTTTCACACAGGCTAGATGCTCCAATAAAAATCACATTCCTCTTTAACCATAGTGATGGGCATGAGTATGGAATACAAGTCTCTGGTGGGCATTCACTGGCAGCCAGGATCTCACTCATGCAAGAGGTAATGCCGGTTATTTCAAAAACTAAGCCTGCCATTTATTGTTTTGATGGAGCTTTTACATAAAACATGCTCTGTGCACACACACACATGCACGGAGTCAAGCTAGTCCACATTCTCCTTGTGCAGAAATAATCCTATCCTTCTTCAAAGATGCTTCATTAATACCAGGCTGGCGGAGAACTAGTTACAGCGGGCAAAAAGGCTAATCAAGAGGAAGGGCTGGTTTAGCTCAGTTGTTGAAAGCTTTGTCTCATTGCCAGGCAGCTCTCGGGTATCAATGGACATTTTCATAAAGCGTTTAATAGTTAGAATGCATTGAGACAATATAAACCCTTTCCAAAGGAGCCCTTTGTTGAAATGTTGGCAGCATATTTCTGGCTGGAGTCAAATAAATTAGTCATCAGATAAATCAGTCATGCCAGCTAAGAGAGTGATACCAAAATAAACAGAATGTTTTTAGTCAAATCCATGAAACAAAAGGATCTGAAAATCTTATTTAAAATTCCCCCGTGTAATTGATGCATAATTAAGCTTCTAAACATGAATGCAAGTGCTCTGTTCCAGAGTATGTGATGATGAAGATTGCATCTTTGGAAGTAAAAGGGGATCTACAGATGCGATTAGAAGTAATTTTTGCATTGCTGGTTCCAAGTTCCTACTAGCAAAATCCAAGAAATTCAAAGCCTGAGTCATTCCTAAATTGCTGTAGCTTTGATGCCAGGGAAACTCCACAGATTTTGATGGAGTTACAGCAGACTCAGACTGAATCAGGCAAACAGAACCCGGACCTGTTAAAAATGTATTGACAAATATTGTAAAAAGAAAACATCAGGGTAAGTTTATAGATACCACATTCTACTGCAACAACAACAAAGATGGCGGGTGTGTGGGGTGTAGCACATGGCAACATGAGGCGGGATAAGGTAACATGGCTGCTTTACCCAAAAGATGTTGCCTTAAGGAATCTTACTAGGTCTAAAAAAACACAAACAACCTGAACTCTTTTAAATTTTTTCTGTCCTAATATACAGACAAAACAATACATACAAACAATACAAACAAAACCTTCATAACTCTTCCAGTTTTCCTTATGTTTAGCTCATCTATTAATCATTATTTTCATATAAAATACTTTCTTAAAGCTACTTCTTTTACCAGCATCCTCCTTACACCACTCCTTGGGCTGCCTGTCACTCCAGCAAAGGACCTAGGTCCCAGGATGGGAGAAGTAGGGCATGAGAAGACGACCATGTGCCTGGTCACAGCGCCATCATGTATGGTAGCACCTTGTGGGAGGAAAGAAGCATTGCTTTTAAATGGGTTGAGAGAGTTAAAAATGTTGTGACGAAACTTTTTTTATCTGTTTGGTGTTTGTTTCCCAATAACTGCTATCTCAGTCCAAAATACTACTCTTTGGGTGCCTAACCTCAGATAAGTAAGCAGATTAACTGGCCTTGTGCATACAGGATGCAGTTCTCACTGTCTTCGGCTGTCTGAGCCTCTGAAACCAAGTCTGGAAGGGTTCAGGGGCAGATTCTCCTTTATCCAGAATGCATTTAGATACATCGAGTCTCCCAGCTTTGATGTGAGTCTCCCACTGTCCTTCCATCCCAAATTTTGCTGTGCCAGTGCCGTCACGCCCTTCCTGCGCACCCACGGCCACCTTGTCCTTCTCCAGTCCTCCCTATGCCAAGGGCAGCTGATGATCCTGTCCAAGGAGACCTGCAAGGGGATGGTGTGAGTATGGACCCATGCCTAAGCATTAAAGCAATTAAAGCATTTCAGCTCAGTTTGATGATGAGATTCCTCACAGAAGCAGTCTTAGAGAGGTCTCTCAGAGATAGGATTTCTCCTCCTTTCCATTACTGAGCACTTGTTTCTATGAGAGGCCTCTCCCAGAAACTAAAAATGCCCGTCTCTTATCAAGTCCCTTAGTAGGACATATCCTAAAAGTGACAGCTTTTGTCATATTTATTCACTAATGGTGCATTCCACACGCATATGCAAGAAAGGACAAGCCACCTCCCCTGTGCGCACACACGAAATTCCACCAAAAAGAGACTAGGGAACAAACTTCAGATGTGTATTCTTTAGCGGAATACCCTCAAAGCAGAGAAATCTCACATTTCCTCACGGAAATGTAGGAGCCTTGTTAAGATTTGGCAATGTGGCAAATAGAAGTGCTAAAGTTTGACTTACATTACTTTCCTTCTACGGTAGCTTGTATACTATTGAATTCTATATCTGTGTTTTGATTCCAGCAATAATGTTGCAGACTTTCTCTTAAAGGATCAAACTGAAGTCAGTACTGTATCTGCATTGGAAAGGCTATGCAGATTTTAGAACTGACAAGGACTAGAAGGAAAAATATTGCTCCATAGGGTGCTTAGGGAATTTGTGAATCTGAATCTGCTTCATGCGATACTTTCACTGCTCTGCTGATGGTCAGCTATACTCACGTTTTTGGGGGATTACATCTCATGCAGTGCTCCACAAAGGAACCAAACACAGGCATTGTGCTCTGTTTGCACTTACCAGGAACTGCTGAAACCAGAGCAGTGTTTATTATTTATTATTATTATTGGCTCCTAGGAGTACCTCTTGTAATTGGCACTGAGCAAACACAGAACACAAAGTACAGCTCTGTCCCAAAGTGTTTATGATCTAGGGAGCAAACTTCAAAGGAAGTGGGTAGGTTTATGAAAGAGGAGGAGGAAGAAGGAGGTGGAAGAAGATCAAGCTTGTTTGTTCATGCTGCTTCACAAAAGCAAAAGGAAAATGTCCTTTGGATTGGTGGGGTTTGTAGGCTTTATGTTAGGCTGTTCCTGCAGGGCCCTGGGAGTTACACCACCAGTCACTGCTCCATTTTCCAGCTTGGAATCATTTCTGTCACCAACCAAGGAGATACAGTACCCCGGCTCTCCTTTTGAGGTGTTTTATGGCTTACAGTTCTCGGCATCTTGAAGAAAAGGATCAAAATGTCCAGTCAGACCACACACAGAAATCAGACGGGAGCCAGAACTGTTTGCTATGATATAACCACTGGACAGGAAATCACATTTGTGACAGCAGTAGCCCGGGGGCTTGGTGGCTCCGAACTGCTCTGCAGCACTGGTGGGTCTGCAGAGGGCACCTTCCTCTGCTGGGTAAGGAAAGTAGCAACACACGAGAGGCAGAGCGTTAGGCATGGGAAACTGGAAGCAGACCTCTCCAGCTCCTGAGTGTCACATCAAGCCTTAGTGCATCCTAGGGCAAAACACAGTCTGCACGAGGAGCGGGTGAAAACAACCAACCATTCGGGGAAGAATTTTATGTAGACACATCAATAATTGCCTTGCTGGCAGGATTCAATATTTTAATGTCATTTTCTGAGATAAATATGTCTAAAAATTTTATTTTGGGATCCTTTATTTTGGGATCCACAATAATCACAATTACTGTGCACACAGAAAACCACATTTTTTCTCACCTATAGACAAAAAGGAGAGGAAAGTGTCAAATTACCCAGCCAGAGGTGTTGCTTCCTACTCCAGTTCCTCTTGCTCTTTATCCTCGCATGTTCAACTGGACTTTACTTAGACTTTTTACGTGTATAATCCTTTTTGTCCTTGAAATAATCCTTTCCTTCCTTGAAATGCCCAGAAATGTGAAACTTGTTGTTTGCTTGGGTTATTTTTCTATGATTTTAACTCCTATTTCTAGAGATCCAAAGCTTCATCAGTAAAAACCTAAAGCTGTCTTGTTAGGATGTTCAGACCAATTATGACTAAGACATAAAAGTAGGCAAATCCAGAAAAAATTTCCACCACACGCAAAACATCGTCAAATGTTAATACATTTCATTTGAAATGCTATCTTGCATAACCCTTGGGTGCTAACATATGTAATTAAAGTTTAAACTTACACCCAGCTCTCATTAATCTGCTTCTAGCTTCCCTTAGCAATACCAGTGAAAAGGTATACACTAAAACTGAGGTAATTAATCTGGGTTTATGCAAGTCTGAGACATAATACAGCACTTAAAGGGGGGTAGCAACTCCTTTCATAAGCCTGGCAACTCCAGATGAGCCTTAGCTGGGAGCACTGTGACCCATGCCATCTAGGGCAGCCCCTGCCCTCAGACAGATCAGGGCTTGCCAGGGAGCTAGGCACAAACAACAATGTTGTATATAGGAATAATCTTGTAAGTGATGTGACTGAGTTGGGAATACTTTAATTTACACACACATAGTTTCAATAGCTTGTGCTGTAGCTCTGCCAGCAATAACAGAATTCCTATTCGCTAGCTATGCTAACGAAGGACAAAAAAGTAGCAAGTTCAGCACGGATCTCTGCGGACCCCTTTGGAGGGTATCATGGACAGAAAGCCACTTATGATTCAGTGGGTGCTTGGAGTCCTGCTTTAGGGTGATTTTGTCAAACTTCACATTGTTTTTAATGAATGTGAAAAACTTGAGGTATAAAACATTCAAGTACACCTACCTACCCAGAAGACCTTCTACTCTATTCTTCTCCGCCTCTACTCCGCTCTTGTGAGAATCCCACCTGCGG
The DNA here is from genome assembly GCF_037157495.1 of Lathamus discolor. Taxonomy (NCBI): domain Eukaryota; kingdom Metazoa; phylum Chordata; class Aves; order Psittaciformes; family Psittacidae; genus Lathamus; species Lathamus discolor. Next base: position 74,378,950 of record NC_088887.1, on the reverse strand, counting down.
TACAACATTTATCAGTAGGGTCTCCAATACAGGAGGGAAGTGGACCCATTGTAGAGGAGTCCAGAGGAGGGCCACGAAGATGATCAGAGGAATGGAGCACCTCTCCTGTGAAGACAAGCTGAGAAAGTTGGGCTTGTTGAGCCTGGAGAAGAGAAGGCTCCGGGGAGACCTTAGAGCAGCCTTCCAGTACCTAATGGGGACTACAAGAAATCTGGAGAGGGACTTTTTACAAGGGCATGTAGTGATAGAACAAGGGGAAATGGTTTTAAGTGGAAAGAGGGGACATTTAGATTAGACATTAGAAAGAAATTCTTTACCATGAGGGTGGTGAGGCACTGGCACAGATTGCCCAGAGAGACTGTGGCTGCCCCATCCCCGGCAGCGTTCAAGGCCAGATTGGATGGGGCTTGGAGCAACCTGGTCTAGTGGGAGGTGTCCCTGCCCACAGCAGAGGGCTTGGAAATAGGTGATCTTTAAGGTCCCTTCTAACCCAAACCATTCTGTGATTCCTGGTAGAATCATATGATTCTATGATTCTATCAGGAAAGAAGATAGATTGATTTGACATAGCTAATTTGTACCAGCTGTTACACAGCTCTTCATTGTTTTACAGGTACTTACTTACAAATAATTTATTTCCCTACCAGTTCCAAACAAAATTCAAACAATTCATGTTAGGTATACAAGTTTCTAATTCCCAGATGTTTCTGCTGTGTTGGTTTTTTAAGTTTGCCCCTTTTCTAGGCTTCTGCCATTCAAAACTCCTCCATGAGCCTAAGAAGGCTCTGCCTATGGCATGAAATGAAATAAAAGAGGCCAGGCTGGTTCAGAATTACTTAGGGCATGCTCCAGAATAGATATGTATAGGGAAGAGCCAGTTGGTGTGGCCAAAACCAAGCCATAAGCTTGAACTTTTTTTATACAGAAATATGTGTGTACTGAAAACTGCATGGACTTCTCAAAGGCTGTTCCAAACTCACGGTCTCATTCTATGCTGTGTAAAGGATTTCTGCCTTCTCCCCATAAAACAAAAGCTCTAGTATAGCAGAAGTGTGGCACACAGGAGCACTCTCCTGGTTGAATGCTTGCTAGGGAATTCCTGCCCCATCGATGTGCCACCAAGACATAGAGAGGACATGGCAAGGGCAGAGAACTTTTATCCTCAGAGATTTTGCTGCCACTTCTGATCTTTAAAGATCTTCAAAGCGATCTTCCACGTTTAAAACACTTTTTAGTGTAAAAGGAATGCTTCGAACAGGTAGACTTACAATATCATACATATCACATTCCTTCAAATATGTGGTATTTAAAAATCACCCTCTAAGATTTTGGCTCTAAGTCTGTACCTAGGCGTTTTTTCAGACAACATTTTTGCCTGATCCCTCACAGGAGAGCAGATGGAAGCCAGGAAGCTTCAGGTCCTAGATTAACTTCAAATCATGCCTTATAATGCCAGACAGGAATGTCCAGACTTGATAAGTACCACTTGCATAGTGCCCTGGATGCTCCTGTGATTCTCTATCATCCCTAAATCCTACTTTGAAGGGAACTTTTCAAGTCTAAAGGAACACTCCCCAGCTAGATAACAAAGCAGCAAGGTCTCCTGACACTAGCACATTAAGACAAGTTAGCCCTGGCTTCCTTTGTTATATGAGAGCTTTCAGGCTGGAATGATGTGAGGGGTGTTCAGATCTCACCACTACTACACAGGCACATGGGGAACAAGCCAAGAGTTTCGACGTCGGGTTTTGTTTGAAGAGAGCTGTCTGTGCTTGCAAAACGATTTCCTCTTGCTTTCTCCATGGATTCTTTGGATCTGCTTCCCTCTAAAGGCCGTTCAGTGAATTATGGTCTTGCCCTGAATGTCAGTCAAGTCTTAACACAAAATCAGTTCTCAGATTTATTCCTTTTCTGGAGAGGTGTTGGAAGCTCTGTGAGGGAGAGGAATAAATACTCTAAGGGTTACTTCTTGTTGTAAGATAGCTTAAAAGAAATGATGTTTAAATCAGAGATTTTATCAACGAGCAGAGGGTTTCATGACCAAATTTATCTAAAACTGAATCTCAAGTGTACATGCTTTTGAAGTAAGACCTTATTGTACAGAAAAGGGAACCACAAAAGTGAAGTGGCTTGCCCCAGGCAGAAACCAGCATCTGGCCGTGCCTGCTTCCAGCCCTGTGCTCAGGGGAGCAAGTGGTTCTCTCCAAGCACCCTGGGTGTTTGACCTCTCAGGCACAGCTGCAGTATTGCTCGTTTTGTGTGATCGCAGGTAAGGAGCTTGCTGGTGTGGTAGAGTTTGTGCAGACTGTGCGTTATCTCAAAAGGTGACTTGCTCCTTTATCTGAGAGGCTCAGATATGCCATGAAATTGAGACCTTTAACTGAGGTGTTGGTCCCCAACTGCACCTAGGGGGCAAAGAGAAACCCAAGCTGGAGTGGCACACTAGGTGATTAAAGGTTACCCTTTTGTTGTTTGGGCAGACCGTGAGAAATTGGATAGTCTCTAAGTATACTTGTAATCTGAGCAATAAACTTTGTCAACCGGTATTTATGTTCAGTTTCAGCACTGTATAGACTTCTCCAGAGGAAAGGGGATCGAATTTTAGGTAAATTGAGTACCTCTCTCCAGTGCTTTCTGCAGGAGGATCACAGGGCAGTTAACTCCTGCATTAAATAGAATGAATCAGGGCCTGAGAGGAGGGCTCATGTAACTTAGAGAGAAGGGAGCAACTGAGTTTTTTAACACAGGCCATCTTAAAAGCCCTTAAAGTATCTGAGACTTTCCATAGGCCCCACAAACACGAAGAGGAGCCCACGTCCAGCAGTCACTGGAGGATACCTTAGGGCAATTAAAACGGCACTAGCCACCTATACTTATGTACCTGAATTTCTCCTTAGTTGTGTCTCTTGTAATTGCCCTAACCAGGAAACGAATTGTCTTTTGGGACTCTTTCTCTCTCTGCAAACTACAAGAATCTACATGACAAATTTGGGGTAAATCTCTTTGGTAAAGCTAGCTGAGACTCACCCTGCCTCACTGTAAGGCAGAATCAGGAGGGCTCTTTACTAGTGTTTTATCCCCCTCCGGATGCGACTCCAGGTGACTCCCAGCTGTTTGTGGTCCTGCTCTCAAAGACCGGATTCTCTAAGTGCGGAGTCTCCCATGTTGCCACTGTCTTCACCAAGTTTTCATCATCCTCCCCATCACTGTCCACACTATGTCATTTAATTCACTCCCAGGATCTTTTTTTTTTGGAGATAATTATTTAATTTGACCAAAACAGAACCGGGGATGCAATTCTGAGGCTGGCAGGCTCCACGGATTGGCTTTACCAATAGGCAACACCTCCTCCCACATGCACTGACATGCTATATCACAATGCAAAAAACCTTAAATTCAGTTTCATTGTTTAAAAACAATGAAAAACCCTACCTTGAAGTACATGATTATGTCTTAGAGCCATCACTTATGATCTGGAAGAGATCCAAACCAGACAATATACAATGAGATCCTAGGCAATTTCCTTTAGCAATAGCTAGTGGGTGGATATAAGCTACTCTGCAAACTTGGTCTGAGAGCACTGTCCCCAACAGTGCCTTTAGCTGAGCAGAGACAGCCCATAATTCTTAGGCCTTCAGGAAGGTACCAAAGCTACTCATGAATGCAGTGTTTACAGCAGCCAGCACAGCCGACTCCACAGCTCACATCAGTCGATAGAAAAGCCATTGCTGAGGGCCTGCTGAAGGTATCAGTCACAAAGGTGTTGCAAGGGAAATCTTCTGCAGACTTAACCCTCTTCAAAGCAGGCAGAACAAATTCAAAATCAAGCCACCTTGGTGATTTAGATACTTTGGGATAGATTTGCATCATGAGCCACTGCATCGTTTTATGAGGGTGCATCTCCTTTGTTCTTCAAGCTCATCCTGAATCCAGTATCAGTGTTTAAGACTTCTCGTCTTTGCTTTATGCATCCATGCAGCTCACCCTGCAATCTTCTGCTTAACTTCTGCTCTAAATGAGAGCACTGCCGCATGCCTCTCACTGTCAAAGGTCAGCCCCAAAGTATAAAGCCCATTCAAGCCACAGAACATTCAAACTTAATAAATGAGAAATTGTTAAAATAGGTGAGAGAGCAGATATTGCCAAAGGTGTTTTGGAACAGCTACAAAACATTAGACATAACCAGTTTTGCAAGAACTGTGTCCAGAGTATCTGCAGAGTCCAAACCTCTGTGAGAGGCTCCTGTGAGAACAGAGAACAATATACAGTAAAACGAGATATCCTGAATACACTTAAGTACCATTTACAGAAAACCTTGTGTTCTTTGGGGGCACAAAGAGGTGTTAAAATGTGAAAGATACAAGCTAAAACTACCAAGAAGTTGTTAATAGAAAGGAGCTGTATAAGCCCAGTAAGATTTTATCTCTTGTCGAGCCAAAGCATCCTACAGCCATAGCTCGGTCCAGCAAATAAGGAGATAAGCAGGTTAGTAATGAAGTTCATTACAAAGTAGTGTTCAGAGTATGGCTGCCCTGCAGGAAAACTCCTGTTGCGGCCTCTGCACACCCATGTTCTCTCTCACATTGCTTTTAGGGAGTATGGAAGTCTAAACAGATCTATTCCTCCATCACAGTGCTGAGTTTGGGAGCTCATAGGAAATCTAGTTCCCAAAGAACAGATTTTTCCCATCCGTGGAAAGCCTAGGTGCCCTGTTGCTACAATGTCCTGGTAGCAATATGTGTTCAGGTCCAAGATCAGGTGCAGTGCAGGAAAACCAAACTGCCATTCAGGACCCCAGGAGGTGGGAGCCACTACCAATCTGCACAAGCAAGGCCAGAAGTGGAGGGCAGACAAGGCTCCCTGGGCACAGAGCTTGGACAGAGCTGCAAGGTCTCCATTTCAGATGACAGTTCAGGGGTTAGCAGGGGCCACTGAGGCTCTGCTAGCCCTGTATGACCCTGCCCACCGCACAGGGAATGCTGGTGGTTACTGCACTGAGCAGAAGCTGCATTGTAGGACCCCAGACCTTACTAATGAAAAATACAGGCATTTCTAACAAGCCATATTTGTGCAGTTGTGGGTAAGAACAGCTTCAGACCCAGCCTGATCTTTGTGGGATGGCAAAATGACTGGACACAACATCTTCATGTACACTCCAGTGCTACTCCTTTCCCCCAGAAAAGGAGGTGGGTCTACATCTTTGCATACCCATATACTGCCCTGCTGGTCCTCCCTTTCCAAGGACAGTAAGTGAAGCTAACAATGAGCAACTCGGCAAAGCAAAGCTAATAGTCAGGCTGGTGTCTGACTTCATCCTGCCTTATCCAGACTGGAAAAGAGAACCGGCTTGAAGGACAGCTGATTTCACAAAACAGATCTCATTTCTTCTTGCTGGCAAAGCTTCTTTTCTTTCTGAAGCTCAAAATGGCTTGAGGGAATTGACTATTCCAGTGACCCTTTTCAGACCGTTGGCTAAGACTCTGCCAAAGATGTTATGACCAGGCTTAACACACATCATTGGTCTGTCAGCAATACAAAGAGTAGTTTATGATCCTTGCAATTTTAACATAGTAAATCCATCTGTTGATATAAGTGGTTATTTGCTATTAGCTTGCTGATACTTAGCCATCGTGCAGCAAGCTTCTGAGTGATCACACGTCTCCAGCATGTAACTGCATGGTATCAGCAGAAAGCAGATACCCTGCAAACACTTCTGCTGAGACCATACAGACTGGGGACTGTAGTAATTGCCTGCTCCGCTGTAATTTACCCTGCTTAAATGAGAAGTTTGGAAGAGGTGTCATTCAGCTTGAATCGGATGAAAACACTCAGAGACAGGAATGTGCAGATCCACCTGGAAAGTTGTCCATACTCTTCTCATTCCCTTTTTTCATGTGTGTTTCAAGTTTCAGATAATGAACCTCCCACGTAAGTGGGTGAACTGGTAGCACTCTTTTTTGATAGGTGAAATTACCGTTCTTCCAAGGTCAGACTCACTAGGTCAACCATTTCTTTTGCTTGCATTATCCGTCTGCCACATTTCAGCTTGTTCAGGGCGATAAGGTGTGTGATACAGCACAGAGAAGTGGCATTTCTTATTACAAGTGAAAAAATAATTGCTGTTTGCTTTCCTGTGACTGGACATAGGATCTGATTATGAACTCAGAGCTGCATAAATCTAAACAGTGTGGACGCTAATTGAGTGATGTTGCTGTACAACTGCCACAGTTCATAGTCAGACTTGGGGTGTTTTCTGCTCTGGATATTTTGGGTGAACAGATACCAGTAGACTTAAAAAGAAAAAAAAATAATCTTTGTTTTCATTGAGCTTTGGTGTATTCACTTGGAAGACATTTCACAAGAGACCACAGTCTGGTTATTCACTTCATCAGCAGACAGATTCAGGAGCCATACGTACTGGTAATCGCAAGTGATCAGGACTGAAGGAATAGTCAGCATCTACCAAGTTGTTCATTGTGACAAGTCTGCTCTAAGAAAATGAGAGAATTTCACTCTACAGACTTACATATATATATATATGATATCAATGTATCAAACATTTCTTCCAGAAGAGGGCGCAAAATTTACCTCCAGCCTGTATTTGTGAATGCCAAAACCTTTCCAGACTCTATCTCCATTTGTAAACATGGGATTTGACAATAAACATAGTAAAAATCCCATGCTATGACATTTGTGATACAGATAACTGTATATGAATCTGTCCATCTTGGTTCCTTTTACAGTCAGTAAAATGAAACAGGTGATTCAGGGACACAATTTATCCCATTTCACCCTAAGTTTGACCAGCTGAGTAGGTCTCCAGACTACTTTGACTATACTGCCTGGAGCTCCAATAAACAGCTCAGATGTGGACATCTGTATTTTGGATATAGAATCATAGAATCATAGAATAGTTAGGGTTGGAAAGGACCTCAAGATCATCTAGTTCCAACATCCCTGCCATGGACAGGGACACCTCACACTAAACCATCCCACACAAGGCTTCATCCAAGCTGGCCTTGAACACTGCCAGGGATGGAGCATTCACAACCTCCCTGGGCAACCAATTCCAGTGCCTCAGCACCCTAACAGGAAAGAATTTCCTCCTTATATCCAATCTAAACTTCCCCTGTTTAAGTTTTAACCTGTTACCCCTTGTCCTGTCACTACAGTCCCTGACGAAGAGACCCTCCCCAGCATCCCTATAGGCCCCCTTCAGGTACTGGAAGGCTGCTATGAGGTCTCCACGCAACCTTCTCTACGTTGGAGAGCATCCTGCTTCTTGCATTTGCCAGGTAATGCTCCACAGTGACAGTGTGGGACAGGGTTACCTACACTGTGCTTATTGCCAACCACCAGTTTAGCATCATATGAATATGGCATCATATTCATTGCAAATTTAAGTTAACTAACTTATGGAAAAATCCAATTATTTCATTCGTGGGCTGTTATCAATGTTGCAATAGAAAAGAGGATGAAGGGCCCCTTGCAGAGCTAAAGAAGTCATGATGAGAATGGCTGGCAAAGGAAGGGAGAGGAAGAAGAATGTCACTGTGGTTAGACCACACTGTTACTTATGCCAGCTGTCACACAGATCGATAGCTCCGTTTATTCTTGTGTCATCAATCGTTGTTACCATTTCACATGGCCTCTGTCAGTGCTCTTTAAACTTCCCAGAGCAGCGGATCTTAAGGAGTGGTTGAAAGTTTGAAATAAGCCTTTCCTCCTAAGCCTTCCTCATAACTTCACATGAAAATGAACAAGTAATGGACCATTATTCAAAATCATGACTCATTTCAGAGATGCACATGTGGTGTAGATTGTATCACCTCCACTGGATATGATACAATCTTCAAACACAGTCCTTCTATGATTTATGTATTTACAAAGAGCTTCTTTCAGCTCAAAGATGTAACCCTGCCCCTTAAGCATATATACAGCAATCATCACACAAAACCACTTCTGTTAATGTGTCTCTGCATACTCAGGTGCACAGCGAGAGTCACATTTCTAGCTGTGGTCCAGCCAAATAGGGAGGTTATACAGTGTGCCCTCCTATCATCTCAGCCTACAAAGGGGGGGGAAATTTTGTATTTCTCTGGAGTTTTCCATTCAGTGATGGCTTTCCAGGCACAAACACATTTTAACCTCACCCTTACTCCCAGCAAACAGGAATAGCTAATAATTATATAGTAGTATTGTCTTAGTTTACGAAACAACAAAAGTAAATCTAAGAGAAATTCATGAGCATGCTGATACATAAGGCAAGGTCAACCCTTACCATCACAATTCAGAGATCCTTCCTGAAGTGGGCGTCAGGAAAGGTTTGGAAGCTGGAGAAACAGCACTTGAATTTATCTGCTTCACACCTACATTAAAATACTCTGATATTTAACATAATAACAGAGCAAATCCCTCACTGACTTGCCTCTTATGGTATTGATCCTTCACCGCTTCCAAAATAATACTAAAACCCACCAGGTTCAGACTCATAACCGGGAAGGAACCACTGGCTACTGGCTTTGGAAGTGAATTATTTAGTGAGTTGGTCATGAGCAGACATCATTCAAATCAGACTGTAAGTTGCTGGATGCACGGGGCAGAAATAATTGTACAAACCAACAGCTGGCCGTTGTGAGGGAAGACCCAGGCAGAGCAGGACTACAGCAAATTTACATGAGCTGGCAACTTCATCCTTTCAATAGAAAATCTGGCAAACTCTACTGATGAGTACAAATTGCTCCAAAATTACACACACGGGGGAGCGATTATACAGGGCCACTGTCTAAGCTCTGGGTACTCCAAGCTTGCAAATATACTGGGACAGTAGGGCTAAAGTCACTGACGACAATGGAACTCTAAAGTGAAAAATAACGCATTGCGATGGTACAAAGCATGCCCAAAGAAATACTGAACTCTATCCTAATTGCCCACCAGAGTATCAGGTAGGGTTTGAGACAGCTTATGTAGCCAGGCATTACTGCTGCTATAAGCAAGTGAAATCAACATCAAATGCTGGAAATCAACAGGGAGAAAACCTCAGACACACCTCTCCATTCAAGGCTGCTGCAGCTCTATTGAAAGCAAATGGAGGTTACTCAAGAACCTTACTTCCCCACTACAAAAATCCCACCTGTTGCACAAACAAACCAAGCCAGAATATGATACTTCATCATAACTCACTGTTTGAAAGGAGCTGATGAAAGATAGTGGTCCATGGCTCACAACTGGCTCATCTGGGAGATCTTCTCCAATGGATTAAACACACTAAAGCACGTTCTAAATAACAAGAACACAAAGAGTGTAGAAATGAAATCAAAAAGAATAAATAAAAGGATGAAAATCCTAATGAAATTACTGTCCTGATGGGCATTTTTAGTCCACGGGATTTTAAGGCAAAACTACAGAGTACTTCTCTGTTTTGCAAGCAAATGTAGATAATTCCTGATAAGGCTAATGAATTGCTTGTGTTATTACATGCCCATCCCACTTCTAGTAATGAAAAATCCTAAAGATACACAAGTGGTGGGTAGTAGTATGTAGGAATATCTATAATGCAGAAGAAATACTGTGAATAAAGAGAAGCACTGTGATCAGACATCATTTGTAGTCTTGTCATAGATTTCTGTAAGGAGAGGGAAAAGAACATTTTTGTCTGCTAAGGGAGGGCCGGGTTACTTTAGTCTCTCTGTTCTAAACCTTTCTTTCTCTCTTGCTATTTTTGAACTGGCTTCATCAGTTTGTTGTGGTAATACTTACTTACTGAGCTGTATATGTGTTAAATTTTGCTAAGAAAAGATCAAACTGTGGTTGGTGGGCTTGTTGGCTAACAATTTTGCTCCTATATCAGGTAAATAGCAGTTTGGATAAAGAAAAGATCTTTCTGAAATAAAGAACCTGATCTTTCTTTCCTATTCCAAGACATAAGGCAAGGATATTAGAAAGTCTTTGCATCACAATCTTTCAACATATAAATATATATATATACACACATATGAGTGGTCTTGCTTGCTTTGTTCTAAGATGTGAGAGATTTTTGTTGTGAAAGATCAGTGATTGGTATTTCAGTCTGTTTGACAGCCTGCAGAGAAAATGCTGCTTTTAGGGATGTGCATCCCAGTCTTACGGCTTTCTTTTATTTACTCATGTATATTCATACATTCAATGGTGCATGTGCCACATAAAGGACTTGGGATAATTTGTCAGCATGACGAGTATGTGGCATGAATCGCTCCCCTAAGCACAGCTACAGGCTTTGATATATTCAAGGGAGGGCTTTCTCTGCTGAGTTTGAAGTTCAGAAGTTCAAAGGCACTTTTCATTAGAAATTAACTACGACACTTTAACAATGAGAAGGGAACAACTTACTCCACGCCTGAAAAACTTGGCAGAGGCCATTCCCGCAAGCCAACAGATAGCAGTGTGCCGAGAACTGTTGCAGAAGAGTGGTTGAGTTCAGGGGCAGCACAAGCAGGAGGGTGATCTCTTACAGTCCTGCCTTGGAAAACACTGCCCCTTGGCTTCTCCAACCCTTGTTTGGAGAGCAAGGTCTGCAATATGACTGTAACAGGCTATATTTACAGCTAGACATCTACTCGGTAGATATCTAGCTGAATACCTAGAGGGATGCCTGTCCTTGTGCTTCATACCAGTCTCAGAGAGTTCAAGCAAATCTTTAACTTTCATGTCTTCTCTGGTGTGGTCATAGAAACCCCTAAGCTGGCAGAAGGAGGCAGCAGGTTAATCACTGAAATGCAGCTGGGCAAAGAGCCTGTGAGCCACGAGGCATACATCCAAAGATGACGCTGGTCCCTGCCAAAAGTCAAGAAACACACCGGCGCCCGAAAGGTTTACCAGGCAGCTGGGCAGCTTCTGCCTGCATGAGACACTCTCCCATGTGAGCCACTGTTGGAGACATGAGAGGGGCAGAGAGATGAGGGCTCAAAACTCGAGGATGCCCATCTGCTGAGCCACTCATGTGGTGATTCATCAGGATGACAGCAGGCAGACAATGTGTATGGTTAGGTGGGAGGCCTGGAAGCGCCCAGGATGATATTGGGTTGGTCACTGGAATGGTCAAGAAGGGGGTGCTTGGTCAGTGCTCCAGCCGTGAGGCTTGCTAGAAAAATACGAGAAATCACTTTTGTTGAACACAGGGAGGGATTTCACTTTCCCTTTGTTTTAACTGTGCTTTTTCCTTTCTGTACCTTAAACTAAATAATCAAAAACCATAATTCCTTTCATTTCTCTGGTTATCCTGTGTAGAGCTGGGGTGTAACACCTGCCTGAGACTGGTGTCATTCAGCCAGCATCCCCACAAGAAGCAGTGGCTTGAAACAGAGCTGCTATGGGGTTCTGCAGAGAGAGACCACAGGTAGGGGAGAGGGACTTGCACCTTGGGTCACCCTTAAGCAAACTTCAGCCAACAGAGGTGTCCAGTGCTGGGGCTTGTGCTGCCAGAGCTGGAAATCAATTGTGGCAGAGGCGGGTAAAACCTCCTGCAAAGTATAGACAGCAAAAGGGCTTGGAGCAACCTCCGGAGCATTACACTGGCTTGATGAGGATCTCAGCTTGAGGTTAGCTCCTGTTTGGGATGGGAGGAAAACTGAAACAGGTTCAGGTATGTGATCCCAGAATCAATATTTTCACAGCTCAGGGCATGTGACGTGTCACCGGAAAGTGCCTGACAAGGACAATGGCTGGCACAGGACCACAGCTCTGCAAGGCGCTAGTGCCACTGACCAGCTTGTGCACAGATATCTCTAAGCTAATGCCTTTGCCCAAGGCAGTTCCTCTAGGTTTCCTTCATAGGCAATAACATTCATCTCAGAAATCTGTGCATCTTCCTATATTCCTACAGATTCCCTGTATTTCACGGGGACTAGAAAGGGGGTGTGTGTGCAGGGTTTATGGCTGGGAACTGAATTTCATGCATGGTTATGTTTTGCATCTCATACTGAAGTACAGTATTTTGCATTAGCAGAATATTCAGCAATAACACAAACACTTCCTCCGGCTGAATTTTAACATTTGTGTCAGGTTCTTTAATGGATGCAGCAGACCTGCGGCTCTTGCGTACCAGATTATGTACTAACTGCACCCTACCTTCTCTTACCAAACTCGCATCCTGCACTCTTACCGAATCAGGTTTTTCCCATATGTGCATAGGAAAGTTAACACTGAAAGAATACCACATTACAAAAAAACATGCTCTAGGCCATCTTTCCAAATGAACCCTTAATCCTCAGACATCACCAAAAGTCATTTTTGTCAACAGCGCACTATCCTGTAGAAAAACAAAGAGCAGTCGCTACAATAAGGACTGGTGTCTCCAGCCTCACTGTTTGGCACCCACTGGCATTTGTATTTTGTTGGTATTTGTCAAGCAACTCAGAATCCAAAGCCACGGCTTTGTCAGCTGGAGACTTCTGAAATTGAGGAATTTCCTGTTGGAAGTTTTCTGACTCCTCTCTAGACACAGGACATAAGGTAACTACACCAGACACTGGGAAAGAAAAACAAAACACATTTTCCCAGAGGTGGCACAAACCAAAGAGATTGCTTCATTATCCCATGTTCTCCCACTTCACGATTTTTCTTACTGAAAAATTGTGCAATGCAATATTTAAATATTCAAAAATAAAGGCCTTACCACCCAAATCACAACTGTTGACCATGTACATGAGGCAACATTCACTGCTCCAGACTTTTCTTACAAAATGGAATGAAGTCAAAAGTTCCAAGAATTTCTCCTTTTCCCAAAGATGAGATGCGTTTCTGGCATGAAAATAGACTTTACATCATTTCAACACCAAATTCTCAAAAGTGATTCTGCCCTTCGTCAGCTGCCTTGTAGCTAAAATGAATTCAAAAGCTAGAATGGAGGCCTTATCGCTCCTTGCAACTACCCAAAAGGAGGCTGTAGCAAGGTCAGTATAGGTTTCTTTTCCCAAGTAAGAAGCTATAGGATGAGAGGGAGAAGACTCAAGTTGCACCAGGGCAGGTTCAGAGGATATTAGGGAAACTGTCTTCCCCAAAAGGGTTGTGAAGCACTGGGCCAGGTTGCCCAAGGAAGTGATGGAGTCCCCATCCCTGGAAGTATTTAAAAGACATATAGATGTGGCACTTCAGGACATGGTTTAGTGGTGGACTTGGCAGTGCTAGGCTAATGGTTGTACTCAGTGATCCTCAATGTCTTTTCCAACCTAAATGATTCTATGATATAAAGCAGCCAATGAAATAAATAGCTGAGAAAAGACATTTGAACAAAGAGGAAAACAGATAAACACTGTGCATGACTGAATCTCTATTACATGTGGAAAATGCTTTATTTCTTTATAGAAGGGCAAAGGCAAGGTAGAGCTACTGCAATGTAATGCAAGAGAAATATTTTCAGTATGGGAACGTGAAAGCATTAACATACAAGGCAGAGCACATTGTGTCCTGTTCTTGGTGAACATCTTGTTGGCTACTCTGAACTGTGACCCAGCAAAAATAAGCTAGGTAATGTACTGCTTCATTAACTACGTGCAGTAGACAGTGGGAGACTTTTCTCCAGAGTGTGGAGACACAACATTGAGCTGAGGAATAGGAAGACCCCGTGCTGCACACAAACTGCAACCAAAATGAACCAAAGCACTGTTTGCTATGCTGAGAAACTTACAAGTATGTTGGATTGATTTGACTTTTGATAAGGCAGTGATCTCAGAGGATGGGAGCATAGGGAGAACCTGACCATGGTCCCCAGCATATGAACGTTCCTATTAGCATCTATGTTTTTAAGGTGTTTTTTTCTCCCCGGATCTCATTGCTGTCAGTTTCGTTTGTGAGCAGGTTTAAATCTGACTTTAAACCTGTCCTCTTTATCAAAGAGCTTCTATGCCTGCAGGCAGCCCCTCTTTTCACTGACTTCTGTCAAATCAGTCTGGCTATCACTTCCATTTCAAATACACACCCCACTTCAGAAACCAAATCAAACCAGTGGGACCCATCAGTACTGCTGATGGATCAAATGTACATTAATTTCAATCTGTTTATCCATTATTTAAACCTATAGCTATCAAAAAAGTCACACAATATTATTTCCTTATTCCCTTTGTTTCTGAGCTGCTTGAGAATGTTGATCTAAGTCAGCTTTTAACTCCGCTTTGTCACCATGACCTTTTTTGATCCCAGGCCGTTTGCTCTCAAATTAAGTCACGCTACAGGAGCTGCTTTGCTCCAGGTTGTGGTTTTCATGCTCTCAGTTAAACAAAATCTTTCTATGCCACCAGCCAAGACAATTGGTGTCTCATAAACAGTGGGGCTAGAAACGATAAAGCACACCAACTTCTTTATGGCACAGCCCTTCTCTGGGTAAATAAGGGGCCACTGTGGGAACTGGGGTGAGGAACCGGAGGAGAGCATGGGGAAAAGCTTCCATGCAGACAGAGATACTGCAGTGCTTATTATAGCTCTAAGTGGCACACTGGTGCACTAATGATTACATATTATACGTTAAGCTCAGAATATGATTGCATGTGGTCCCTGCTGCCCTGTTATTTAAGCCATACACTGAAACCTTCTTTTCACATATATGTGTATTTCAGTTCATATCAGCAGTACATATATCTACTTTTCCAGTTATTGACGCATAGGGAAATTTTTCCAATGGTAGCCACTCTATTTGATTCAGTGAGGTAACAAAATCATAGGGTAATAGAATAATTCAGGTGAGGAGGGATCTCCAGAGGTCATCTGGTCCAAAACACATCTAATCAATTGGGTCATGTTCAGTTAAGTCTTGAGCATCTCCAAGGAGGGAGATCCCACTGCCTCTCTGAGCAGCCCGCTCCAGTGCTTGACCTCATTGTTTACAACGATCCTCATGGTAAACAATTTTTTCCTAGTACCTAATGGGAATTTTCCATGTCCCAGTTCACGCCCCTTGTCCTGCTGTGCTCCTCCCAAGGGGCTGGCTCAGGCTTGTCCAAATCTTCTGACTGGGAGCTATCCCAATACCTGCGAAAGTTGAGACTCCCTGTGCCCACATCTACCAAGTGCTCAGGAAATGGCAGAGAGCGGCTCTGGCACACAAAGGCAGAGGATGCACTTGGTGGGAAAGCATTCCCACTCTGGGAATACCAAGGTCTCAGCTCTGGCCTGCAGCTCAGACACCAGTCAGGATTCAGCCTCTTCATCTTTTGGCTCACTGCAAGGATTGCTTCTGAACACTGGCTGTTTTGGTGTTGTGGTTTAAACCCAGGACATTTGGAAAGACATCTGCTCATCTGCCTCCCACCTCGACTAAATCCTTCCAAATTCCATTAGATACAGTATTCTTTTATTATACAAACACTTTCTAAATCGCATTACATAGGGCCAAACATCCCAAAGATCAGTCTGAAAGCTTCTCTCCTTTCCACTGTGACCTACCTGTGTTCAGTAAAACTTAGCTTGATGTGGAGGCAACTCCTGAAGCTCGAGAGCTGCACCTGTGCTGCTGGCCAGGAGGAATGCACCTCCAGTAAAGTAGGAGATGCACTGCTTCACATTTCCTGCTCAGTTTGTTAAACAGGTTATATCTATTTTTAAAGCATTGTATTGCAGACTTTCAGGGAACAACGCTGGCTTTTTCAGCAAACTTAAGCTGAGCTGAAAGGAAAAAAAAAGAAGAAAGAAACACTGCATTAATCTCAGTGTCAAGAAACAAAGCCTGCAATGTCCGAACATGCTGCACAGAATGGGAGAGGGGAAAGTTTATTGGCTTGTGGAATGCAATTTTTCATTCCTTTAAAATGCTTTGGGTTGTGACTTCCTATTAATTTTTTACTTGTTGTTACATAATATATGAACTGCATACCTCAAAATCATTCTTATCCTGGCAGTTCACAAAAGATGTGCAGTAATTCAACGTAACTCGTTTCTGGTAGCTTAAGAAAAACAGCGGTGGTGACCCCACCAGCAGGGACTGGTGATTATTAACTGATGTTCCCACTCTGATGGATTTTTTTTAGATGACACAGAAACATTCTGTGTCTGCTCTCCTTTAGAGGATCTGGCCGCTTACTTTTTAGGTGGCACTTTTTGTTCTGCACAATGCAGAAGCCTCCGCATTTTGCAGTTGTGTCAACCTCTTCTAATGCATATGCCAATTTGAGGTGTATCCCCCAGATCTATCGCTGACAGTGGACCTGACCTTGCCCAGGTGATAACACTATTACAAGCCTATCTATATTCCCTGCATGTCTGCCTTACCTTTTCAGCATTCAAATCCTCAGGGAAACCCTAGCAAACAAGGAAGTTGTCCTTCAGGCTTAGAAAGATAAAGCTGGGGGGGTGGGGGGGGGGGTTGTTCTTCTACACCAGTGCTCTATGCACCCTGGAAATCATAAGATGGCAGAGCCATGAAAAAGTCCCAAGTTGCCCAACCTATGCATGGTAAAATTACATGAAGAATTACTGCGGAACAAAGGCATGACGACCCTAGCCTGCTTATCCTGGCTGCAGAACAAATGCTGTTGTCATCCGGTGTTTAACTTATGAGGCAATAACAATTGCTTGTGATTTTGATCCTGCAAGAGCTAAAATAATATCCTGTATTTCAGACCGGAGAGCAAAGCCGTTTCTGAAGGACTCTTCTGTACTTAGAAATACAATAATCTTTTGTACATTATGAAAATCCAACCATTGAATAATATTCAATTCTGATTTGTAAAATATATGTAGTTCAAAAATCCTGGGAATCTGGGGAGGTCCCTGCTGAGTGGAAGTTGGCCAGTATTATTCCAATTTACAAGAAGGGTGTGAGGAAAGACAAGGGAAACTACAGACCTGTTAATCTAACCTCAGTTCCTGGAAAATTTACGGAGAAGATTATACTGGATATTACTGAAAGGCATTTAAATAACAATGCAATCATCAGGCACAGTCAACATGGATTCACAAAGGGAAAGTCCTGTTTAACTGATATGATATCCTTCTACAATAAGGGTCACCACCTAGTGGGTGAAGGGAAGGTGGTGGATGTAGTTTTTCTGGATTTCAGTAAGACTTTGGGTACTGTCCCTCAACAGCATCCTTCTGGACAAGCTGTCCAACTGTGGGGTGAGCAGGCTCACAGTGCGCTGCATGACGGACTGGTTGAAGGGCAGAGCTCAAAAGGTTGTAGTGAATGGGGCTACATCTGACTGGCAACTGGTCACCTCAGACATTCCTCAGGGTTCAGTTCTAGGGCCAGTCCTGTTCAATATATATATCAGTGATCTGGATGGGGGAGTTGAACACACTATTAGCAAGTTTGCTGATGATACCACACTGGGAGGTGCTGTTGACTCTCCTGAGGGACAAGAGGTCTTGCAGAGGGATCTAGATAAACTGGAGCATTGGGCAATCATCAGTGGGATGAAACTTAGCAAGTCAAAATGCTGGACTCTTCACCTAGGACATAGTAATGCCAGGCACAAGTATGGATTGGGAGAGGGGTGGCTGGAGAGCAGCCCTGCAGACGGGTATCTGGAGGTGCTGTTTGACAGCAGACTCAGTAGTAGTCAGCAGTGAGCCCTGGCAGCTGAGTGAGCAAACCACATCCTGGGGGGCATCAAACACAGCATCACCATCTGGTCAAAAGGGGTGATTGTCCCACTGTATCCAGCGCTGGTGCAGGCTCACCTTGAGTACTGTGGGCAGTTCAGGACCCCACCATTTAAGAAGAACATAAAGGTCCTTGAATGCATCCAGAGGGGGCAACAAAGCTGGTGACAGGGCTGGAAGGCATGTCCTGTGAGGAGCGGCTGAGGACCTCGTAGGCTTGTCTGCCTTGGAGAGAAGGAAGCTGAGGGGCAACAGGGCTGAGGAGGGGAAGTAGAGAGGGAGATGCTGATCTCTTCTCCTTGGTACCCAGTTACAGGACTTGTGAAAATGGGTCAAAACTCTGCCAGGGGAGGGTTAGACTGGACATTAGGAAGCGTTTCTTCACCAAGAGGATGGGCAAACACTGGAGCAGGCTTCCCGGAGAGGTGGTCGATGCTCCAAGCCTGTCAGGGTTTACCAGCTATTTGGACAATGCCCCTAATAACATGTTTTAACTTTTGGCCAGCGCTGAAGTGGTCAGGCAATTGGACGTGATATGACTGTAGGTCCCTTTCAATTGAAATAGTACATTCTAAGCACTTCCTAATAACTCCCCCTCCCAATGCCATTTTTACGCCCAAGAGTCAATGAGACTTCCTATAAAAAATGAACCACAAGGGTTGATTTCCTAACAAAAAGGTGTGAGCACTTTTCTTTCCCAGTCTGAGGGAATAAATCCACATTCATTCAAATGTCCCAGTGCAAAACTGTGTTTATGCAATGATCTGATTAACTTTAGTGCAGAAAAGAACAGGAAGCAGTCCCACAGTGGTCTGAAGAACTTCCAAAAAGATCCTGAGTCGCAGCCTGTCCCAAAACATAGGAACAAGAAACAAAGCAAAGGCCAAGTCTTTCACTCTATTGTATAAGTTTAAAATAGCGAGGAAAGCCAAGTAAGAAAAGCCAAAGCTGGTGGCAGAAAGACAGAGGTTGAAGGGAGTTACAGGCATGCCTTCATATGGATATTAAACTCCTACCATAGGAACAGAGAGAAAAAGGACCATTGTTTTCTGGAAGACTGGAAGCTGGAAGATGTCTGAGTTAAGCTCATGACAGAGGGACTTGGAGTTGCACAAGAGAGAAGAGCTGAAAATGTAACAAGGGGAGAAACCCAGCCTCACAGATGAATGTTTTCCAATGCCTAATCCCTGCAGATCCCAGCCAACACAAAGAAAATGCCAAAGGGGAAGTCTATCTCTTCCAACTTCCCTTACTCTTCAACAAGGGGGGAATACTCAGTCATGAACAATGTCATTCTGGGTTTACACCGCCACAGATGAGATCAGAAGCTCAACTCCATGTTTTGATTTCAGATGGGAAAGTCAGTAACAACTGGACCAGTAACACAAACATCCTCAGAAGCAGCAGTGTCAGGAGTAGAAAAGAGGAGCCTTTCCCTGGAGCTAAAGTGAGCCTGGTTCTCATGTATGCTGAGACCACCCTGCATACTCTGGATAAAATGGGGTTTCCAAGGACATGAACATATAAATTTTCAGGTTGGATATAAGGAAGAAGTTCTTTACTGTGAGGGTGGTGAGGCACTGGAATGGGTTGCCCAGGAAGTTGTGAATGATCCACCCCTGGCGGTACTCAAGGCCAGGTTGCACAGAGCCTTGGGCGGCATGGTTTAGTGGGAGGTGTCCCTGCCCATGGCAGGGGGGTTGGAGCTAGATGATCCTAAAGTCCTTTCCAACCCAAACCATTCTATAATCCTATGAAATTAGCCCTGCTGGAAGGGTTCTTACTGACAGGCAGAAAGTGGGTTTGAGGTTGAATTAATTTCATCTGTCCTAAGCTACCTTCAGGGGCTCCCTCTGAAGTCCCTGTCAGCAGATGGGTGCCTGTCAGAAACACATGGATCCATGCTGCACATCACAGCCAAGGCCCAGCTCTGTTAAAAGCACGGTGGTCTGGGACAGCAGATGTGGTTGCTGGAGATCACAGTCAGAGCCCACAGCAGCTTCAGCAGGGTTGGTTAACCCCTTCAGCAGGGTCACCCACCCAGCCTGCCCCTTCCACAGCCCCTGTGGGAAGGGATACCTGCACTTGTCAGGGAGCTCCTCTTCCTCCTCCTCTTCTTCCCTGGGGTTCAGGCATAGAAGTCTCCAGGTTATGCTCCTACCCGGCAGAGCTCGCTCCAGCCTGCTGGTTATAGCGTGGCAATACACTGAAAACCTCTGATGGGCTCTGGCCAAAACCAGGCACTAGTCCCTGGATTCGACAAGGTTTACACCAACTAGAGCAGTGTTATCAACAAAAGAATAGGTGAGCTCCCCACATCAAGAAAACACAATGACCCAGACCTGGTCTCAAGTCTCCTGGATTAGATCCCAGCTGGTAGCTGCTTGGATTGGCCCAGCATTCCACCACCAAGAGAAATCCAGTCTGCAAGAGCTCAAAGTGCTATCCTATCAAAAAAAAAAAAAAAAAAAAAAACAAAAACCAAAAAACCCACCTTTTTTTTTTTTTTTTTTTTTTAATTTTTGCTGCCAGGCCCTACAATAAATCATGGAATCACAGAATGGTTTGGGTTGGAAGGGACTTTTAAAGCTCACCCAGTTCCAACCCCCTGCCAGGGGCAGGGACACCTTCCACTAAACCAGGTTACTCAAAGCCCCATCCAACCTGGCCTTGAACACTGCCAGGGATGGGGCAGCCACAGCTTCTCTGGGCACCCTGTGCCGGTGCCTCACCGCCGTCACAGGGAAGAATTGCTTCCTAATATTTAACCTAAATCTATCCTCTCTCTGTTTGAAGCTGTTTCCCCTTGTCCTACCACCACAGGCCCTTACAAATAATCCCTCTCTAGAGGAACTTGGATTACAATGTCAGGTAGATGAGATTCTGAGGGTATTCGGAGAGTACCTAGGAGGCAGAGAGCAGGCAGAAAGCCACCACATCAGTAAACGTGGCTGTGGACCCCATTTGAGCCTTCTGTGGCATTAACAGATCAGCACCGTGTTCCCATTGAACTCTGACACACATCCCAGGGTACACCTTACTGTAGCTGGGTTTTTTCCCCCTCCCCCCCCCCCCCTTTTTTTAATGTCTATATGATGATTACATCCGGGTTTGTGTCCACATGGCAAAACCAAAGAGCATTCATCAGAAGAATAATGATGTAAATGTGGCTTCTTATCCTCCACTGATTGCCTGGCTGGCAAAAAGGTTTAGAAATTGTAACAATAGTTTTGAAATAAATAGGAGGAAAGTAAAGACCGGCAGTGTACTTTCCACATCAATGGCAAATATATTACTGATGTAGAAAGTAAACAGCTTAGAAAAAGAGGAGAAGCCGTGGTGGATAACTTCAGCCATGTGAGCTGCAGGCTCAAATGCCAGTGCATTAAGACTGAGATAGAAAAGCCCAGTTCATCACCGCACGTTGCAAAACCACCTGTTAAAAGCTGTATTCTCTGTGGATGCATAGTAACAGAAGGCCAGATGAAATCCAGAGTGTTGAAAAAGCCTCGCTATGTCATTTCAGCAGCTTACCTCCTTGTATGAACCTGGAGCGCTCGATACGGTTGGCACATATGTTTTCTACAAGCATTGCTCAGAACTAACCCCCGCACGGCTATTTTGGAAGGGGAAAAGGAGGGTGTCTGCATGCAGAAGGAGACCACCTGCCGCCAGGCTGCCCGCTCTCCCTGCGACGCTCACCGGCAGGGCCGGGAGAACCTACAGCCTCGTTCGGGGCAGCCCCGCTGTTTGCTCGGGGGTTTGGTGCCGGGTCTGCTCTTTATTGCCCCCGCGAGGGGCGCTCCGCTCCGGGGCGCGGCCGGGGGCACCCCGGGGAGGCGCCGGGGGCCGGGCGGGGCGGGGGGGCGCCGGGAGCTCCCTCTGCTGATTGGGCTGCGCGGCCCAGGGCTGCCGCTGCCGCTGCCGCCGCCACCGCCCCGCTCCGCCGGGCTCCGCTCCGCCTGCCCCAGCCGCTGCCGCCGCTGCCGCCGCCGCCGGGACTCCGCCGCTCTCGGGCTGCCGCCGCCGCGGCTCCGCGCCGCCGCCCGCCCGCCCGCTGCCTGCTTGCTGCCGGGCCCATGGCGAGCACGTCGGCGGAGATCATCGCCTTCCTGCTGACCATCTCGGGCTGGGTGCTGGTCTCCTCCACGCTGCCCACCGACTACTGGAAGGTGTCCACCATCGACGGCACGGTCATCACCACCGCCACCTTCTGGGCCAACCTCTGGAAGACCTGCGTGACCGACTCCACCGGCGTCTCCAACTGCAAGGACTTCCCATCCATGCTGGCGCTGGACGGTCAGGCTCCCGCCGAACCCCATCCCGATTTCCCTACCACACATCTCACCTTCCGTGCCGGTCTGCAGGGCTGGGGGCTCCGGGGCTCCTCCCGGCGGGCAGCGGGGGCCCGGGGGGCAGTGAGCAGGGCCGGGGGGGGCGGCTGGGACCTCGGGAAGGCAAATGCCCTCATGTCCCCTAACAGGTGGCAGAGCACTGCCCGTTCACACCCGTGTTTTAACCCCTAAAACCTGCCGATTGAGGTTGCATTTGGAGCGCAAGCGCCCGGTTTAGCTTCTCTTGCTACCTGCTTGTTTTTCCCCCGTCGGAAGACTCCATGCGTGCGGATTTGACACAAGAAGAATGCAGAGGATTTTTTCCTGCTGTTTTATTTCCCGACCGTCGTGACATCCCTCTTTTTCTATGGCTTCGCCAGCCGTGCCACGGTCGGTGGAGAAGAACAAGCCTTGGCGTCGTTCTGTTTTAATTAATGTTCCTTTGCTTCTCTTGCTAAGCGGTTATTAACCGGGATGTAATTGCGTCGTTGATAAATGACAGTGCAAAAGCTTGGGGCAGTAAGGGATGCAAAGGTATGCAGAAGCAAGGCATACTTTTACAACAGAGTTATTCTGTGTAAAGCTGAGAGTTTTGCTGCAGTGCCTAAAACTAAAGGCTGAGTTAGTGCTGTCTCTTCCCTGGTTGGGGAGAAACATTTTTGCCCTTGAAGGAAGCCCTAGTGGGAAACTGTGTCACTGCAGGAAATCTCTGCAACTGGACTTCAGTTGGTAAATCTGCCCTGGTTATGATAGAAGGGTTTGGGTTGGAAGGGACCTTAAAGATCACCCAGTTCCAAACCCCCTGCCATGGGCAGGGACACCTTCCACTAGACCAGGGTGTTCAAAACCCCATCCGTCCTGGCCTTGAACACTTCCTTATGGCTGTTAGTAACAGGGAAGGTGCAGATGTCATCAGCTTACATAGTCTCTGGAATGACTACAAAGAAAGGGAGAGAAAGTTTTTGAAATCATGGCACATTTTCCAATTTTTTATAGCCATAACAATACAACATACGATGCCCCAGGGGCTTTGATACAAAAAAATCAGGCCTACTGTTCACAGTCTGGCCAGACATTCTCTCTGCACTGGAGTCTGAGGGTAGATTTTGGAGTGAAAGGTTTGCTTAAAAGGAAAAGAAAGTGTGTTAATGAAATCGCTAACAGAGATAAATATTATCATAACAGGGATTAATATTGTCATGAAGCTAATTAATATCAATATCAGAAAACCTTTGACCTCTGTAGGGCTAAAAACCATCAAAACACTAAAAAGAGGTAGCACAGGCATCCCTTAAGCGTCACTATTGCAGGATGCTTCCTTTCGGTAGAGAAGTAGCGTTCACCAAACCTTCTCTTTACCCAGCCCCATGGTGACAGAGGAGGTTACTGGTTCCCCTGAAGGGGTGGGACAGCTGGTGGGCCTCCATTGGCATCAGTCACCTTATGGTCAAGTGTAGCAGCCAAGAACACAGTTTCCAGGCTTGGGCAAAGAGCTGTGGTCTGTGTGCAGGCAGGCACAGAGTGATCGCTGGTGCGTAACCTTTCAGATCCACTGAATCTATTGTTCAGCCGTTCTTTTAGTTTTGGGTTAATCTGGGTTTTAGAGTAAGAAAAGTGTAGTTACAAAGTGTGCAGAATTGGGAACATTTGAAATTCCAAAATGAAGAAGAAACTTGACAGCAAAGTCCTTAACATCACTTTCTCCAAACACTTGTGTGTTGAAAGCTTGTGCATTGGGTAACAAGTTCCAGCAACTTGCCCAATAAATGAGTTTCTGAGGCACCTTCTGCACAAGTGAAGCAGCCATCAGAGCACTAACTCATTTAGGGCAGAAGTCAATCTGACATGCTTCTCTGGAAGGACTATATCCCAGCCTCCTGGCCAGAGTGTTTATCAGTAGCAGAAGGTTCTTGGCTTCAGTGTTACTCAGTGACATCTCTAAATGCTACAGGGCAAGATCCTGGTTCCCAGGCACAACATGAATGAAAGTCATGCTGGAGAGAGGCTAACATAACCCCCCAGCACCGGCCAGGCAGTGAGGGATGGGGCAAAAGGGCAGCCACCACAGTGAGAGGTGTTTTCAGTAGCTAGCCTAGCCCAGACTGCCCTCTTCATGGTTACGGGCCCTACTGGGAACCTGTCAGAGCCTGACAGTGGGTGTGTGCATCCCCTTTTGACCCAAACCCTTCCCCAGCGCAGGAGTGTGTGTGGGGCTGCAGTGCGTCATGCATAGCTTAGGACTGGTGTGTCAGCACGAAGCTGAATCTGCCTCAGCCCTCAAGTAGCCTCTTCCTTCCCTCCTCTTCTTCGCACTGACTTCGGTAGTTAAGCTGGATCCCAGTCCCTGGGATCAGGAACACGGGAACTTCTAGTTGAAGATGTCCCTGCTCATTGCAGGGGGGTTGGACTAGGTGACCTCTGAAGGTCCCTTGCAACCCAGACTATTCTATGAATCTACAATTCTTCACTCCATCCTCAGATGGGGGACTCAGAAGACACACAAAAAAGGCAGATCTGCCTTTCCACTTTCCCTGAAGTGTTTGTGAGCAGAAGTAGTAACCCTGTAGAGATACATCTAGCAATGACAAGTTGCTCTCCTCCAAATGGTAGGGCAGAACTGGGAAATTATTAGAAATACTTTTGCTGCCCCAGGGAAAGGTGGTTCTGCTCCGCTCTTTCCTCATGGATCTGGAAAGGATTTGCCTCACAGGGGGATTCCTCTTCTATGGAAATGTTTTTTTGTCAAATCTGAAACCTCTGAGTTTTGCTGGACTTCTTGTCCAGAGAGACTGCTCAGGTCTGCCAGAGGATCAGAGGCAAAACAGGAGGTAAGAAATTGAGCTATCACTCAATTGAGCTGGGGCTCTCCCATGGAATGCAGAAGAAGTCTTCTTTCTTCAGGAGCAGTGTCATAGTTCAGGTCAGGAGTGATCCAGAAATGGTTCCCCATCACCCTTGTTTTAGTTTGCATCACAGACTGGTCTTGGGCTGTGTTCCCCAGATTGCTGAGGGTGGCATTGCATTGGGGCTGCCCTGGTGGCTCTCAGGCCATCACAAGAGTGGCCACCAGAGAAAACTGAGTGTGTTGCCCTTCCGCCTTTATGCATACATAATCAACTTGGCCAGCCCTTGTTAAGGACCCAGCCCCACATTCTGTGTGCAAGCAAAAATGTTCTTGCTGTCTGTGGGACTTAAAAACACTTCAGGTTTACTTTTGTGTGCTACTGGGCATGGGTGGAAACTTAGTGATGAAATCACCTCTGCAAATGAGGACGTATCAGTTTCCATGTCTCCAACAATGGATCCAATGACCTTTTGCAAGAGCAGAGCTGAACAAAAATGTATTTATGAACTAAAAGAGGGTATTAGAGCTTAGGAGAACATACAAAAGCAATAGGTGTGTACTTCTGGAAGGAATCTGCGCTTTATCTGTAAGGCAGCCTCTTATATTTCATATGATGCAGACTGCAAGATGCCACCAGAGGCATTTACTGTGAAAGTGACAGTCCCCAGAATGTGGCATATATATATATATATTTCTTTCTGAGTGTTATATGATATGGGTATATGAATTCCTCCTAACTCTCTGTGAGCATGGGAGGCAAGTGTGAGAGCAGCGAGGCAAGAAAGATGAAGTTCTAGAAAGATTAATTTGAATGCAAGACAAAACACATTTGTTTAAAAAAAAAAAAAAAAGCCTTGAAATTGGTTTCTCTTGGAATGCTGCTAAACATGACTTTATGAGTAATGCATGTTTGTCTGCTTGTCTCTTTGAAACACATAGGGTTTTGTTGCTTGGGAGCTTCATTTGGGTGGGCAGTACGTATAGAACAAGGTTCCTGCAGGAACTGGCATAAATACAGACAATAGACATTTGGAAGGGGGATGGTCTTTGGTCTTGAGTGGAGGAATGTGAAGAAATAGGCAGCTCCCCTTTACATCCCTCTGAATGATAAGCCTTAGTAAGCAGCATAATGTTCTTGCTTTCTAGGAGGCAAAGAAGAAGTTTAATTACTCTTACACCCAAATGCTATACATAGTTTTAACCTCAGGTGCATGCAACAGGAGGCTGGATTTGGTGAAAAGGTTGACTATACCCTTTGATGCTTCCTAATGCTCCAGTCAACTTAGTGGGGCTGACAGTCTTCTGCTCTTCCACGTTACTGGTGTAGATTGTGATCTAATTTTTCCATACATTTTGTTCTAAAAGCATGTGCCAGTTGGGTGATTGCTGTGGTGAGCTGAAACACGTCCCGCTGCGGCTGCCCTGCCCAATCTGGTGAAATATTTAGTGAGGAAGGTTATTCATTCAGCAGAACTGAGCAGGCCTCCAGCTCACGCTGTTTATAATTGAAAATGATTTCTGGGTGAGTGAGTTAATTATTTCTTGCTGTCTCACTACCCTCTACCTGTTGTAAAACTGGGTACTGACCTTCAGGAACCGCTGAATTTCAGCCCTGTGGTTCCCAGCATATGCTGGTTATTTTGGTTGGGGTGAATATTTACTGTTTCTCCTAGGAGGTTTGGACATAAATAAAAGTTTAGAGGACCTCTGGGTAAATATGTTCATGGTTCAGCACTTTAATGTGTCAATTAGCTGCTAACAGTGTCAATAAATTGGACCTGTCAAAAATAATAGCTTCTTTGCCAGTCTTCCTCTCCCGCTTTACCTTTGTACCACAGGAAATACATCACACACCACCAAAAGTAGTAAAAGCCAATTTTTCCATGCCTGTAGCAAAAATTAACAAAGCAGAACTGCTTTCTTCAGGCTTGAGTCTGGCACAAATGACTCCATCTCTTACATTCCAACATGTGAGTTGTATGACAGTTACAGTCATGGACCATTGTGTTTCTATAGCAGATGGGCTACAGAAGCATGTTGCAAATGGAAGATAGTCTGTGTATGCCAACAGAGGTAGATAAATGCCAGTAAGTTGTGTGCAGCACAGGACTTGTATTCAGTAGGAATGGTAAAACAGGGTGTTATGTGCCACAAATTGCTTCTTGTGTGCTGCGTGTTGCACAAAGCTGGGAATTAAGGGTGGGCGTGCGTGCGTGTTGAACACTCTTCAAACACAGAGTGGTCATCCTGGAGCCCACTGGCCTCCAGCAGCGGCTAAAGTGGCTGGCACTAAGGAGAGCAGAAGGCAGCCAAGTAGCAGTGGTAGCCATCTGCAGCTCGAGGGCCTGCCAGCCAGACACAGATTTCTCTTTAATGAATGTATCCAGTCTCTTTCTGAATCTCTGTAAACCTTTAGCATCCACATACCATATGGGAAGGAGTTCCACAACTTTGTTATATGAACAAACACACTTTTTGTTTGGAATCTGCCGCCTTCTGTTTTTATTAGGTGTCCTCTAGTTCCTGCCTTTATATATTTATTTCCTATATATGAAAGACTTTTATGCACGCAGGATGGTGATTTTTTGTTATTATGTAAAATTTGCTGTAATAGGCAATGGAAATGTGGTTTAGCTCTCAACATCTTCACTGACTGGAGATCAAAGCGAAAAGAATGAATGCCCCAATAGTGGAAGTACATTTTCGTTTTAAATGAGATGTAACAACAGGTTATAAAGAAAAACATCTTGTGATGGTTATTCAGCTGTGCAAGATTGCAGCGTTCCACCCTGTAAACAGTGATATGAGATTATCACAGTCTTTCAATTACAAGATATTCTTGGAAGGGAGAAGAGGCCAAGCAGCCCATTGTCCTGCTGAAAAGCCCTGCCCCTGTGAGGTCCAGCTCAGGGCAGCCTCAGCCAGCATGGCAAAGCTGTACGTGGCTAAAGCCAGCCAAAAGCCATTTGTCCAGGCTTACATATGACGGTGGTTTGTTTCATCTCAAGGGGCTACTGCTGTCTGCGAAGCTGAGCAGGCGTGTGATTTTCTTGCAGAATGAGGGCCTTCTTGGTGAATCCAGTCCAAATCAGTGGCAGGTACAGGCAGGCCCAGGACCCCAGCCAGTGTCACTGCTGCCAGCCTGCTGCCAGTTGTATTGCATCTGCAACACACACACAAGAAGACTGACTTGTTTTGTGCACACAGAGTAGCTCTGGAACCTGCAACAGCTCCTATGCAGACCATGTGGAGCTGCTCACCTCTTGGGTACAACCTCTTGCAGATACTGTACAATGGGATTATTTTTCCGTAGCCCTGCATGCCATAATGTGTCTCTTACAAGCTGGGCTCAGGTGATGATGCCATTTGAAGGGCACACGTCACCTTGAAGAACGCACTCAATGAATAGCAAGGTGACATCAGTCCAGCCAAGGTCTGACTCGGTTTGCAATAGTGAGGAGTGCCTATCACTGCCCAGAGGGAGAGGAGCTACAGTGAAACCCATTGTGGTCCCAGTTCTCACATTCGCCTTACTCTTTCTCACTGCAGGTTACATCCAAGCCTGCAGAGGACTGATGATCTCTGCCGTCTGCCTGGGCTTCTTCGGTGCCATTTTTGGACTGGTTGGGATGAAGTGCACTAAAGTCGGAGGCTCCGATCAGACTAAAGCGAAAATAGCTTGTTTGGCTGGACTGATTTTCATACTCTCTGGTAAATATACGTTATGTCTCTAAGTTTGTGTGTTTGAAGTCTTATCAGAGCTGCTTCTTTTCCGCAGAAATCCGGGCACAATTCTCCATGACTTCATTGGCTTCAGGGTCAGGCCCAAAGCTCTTCTGCTGGCTCCACTGAATGGTTTGTCTTATGCTTTTCAGGGTTGTGCTCTATGACTAGTTGTTCCCTGTATGCAAACAGGATTACGTCTGAGTTCTTTGATCCTTCTTTTGTTGCACAAAAGTAAGTACTTTCCTATACCCATAAATCTTTCAAAGATGTAGACCTTAAGTTTCGTACTGTGCACCAGAGCCCTTTTAGACAGAGCCCCTTTCGGGCAGAGGAGGAGAGTGGGCTGCAGTTTTACTTGATCACATCTTCCAACTGGAGTATCCATGTGCTGAGATTTAATGATTTAACCTGCCGGCAGGGTGATTGATTGCTCTGTCATCTCTGTGCCCAGGCTCACCGGGGCTCAGCAGGGTTCTGCCCTGCTTACTGCAGAGCAGCGTGGGTTAATCACAAGTGAAGCCTGTGGTTTTGTCAGAGGTGCAGCAAAAGGATTGCTCAAGACAGAAGCACTCATTGGGTGCATCATTCAATACGAGAGGAAGAGAATTATTTCCTCAAGCTTTCGAGAGGTGGTTTCCATAAAGGTGTTGAGCACTGCACAATCCTGACTCCTCTTGAAGAGAGGTTTCTGCGGGCTCTGTGGACTTTTCACTGACAGATATTCAAATCCAGGTGACTGAAATTCGGATCATAAATCTTACTGTAACCCACGATCTCATAAGCACAACAGGATCCATACCAGAAATAAAGAGCATCCCTAAAGACTCCATTTAAAGTTGTGCAAGTTCTCAGGACCTACATAGGCAGCAGTTCACAAACCAGTGCTTGGATTTTGGATCACATCTGTACTACCAGGTCTGAAAACATTGGCTGTAAATTACAGCATCATAGACTTTACTGTTTTGGCTTCTTACATAATGTAAATTTATCTTTAAATGGGGCTTTGAGCTACTTGGTCTAGTGGAAGGTGTCCCTGCCCATGGCAGGGGGGTTGGAACTGGATGATCTTAAGGTCCTCTCCAACCCAAACCATTCTATGATTCTGTGACCTTTAAAGGCAAGGATTGCAAAGTTCTTTTGGTGGTGATTCCAGGATATTTCAAGCATTGGGTATACATTTCTCTGAGACCCAAGTAAGGGCTCAGTAAGGAACCCTGGGCTTTTTCTGTTTCTTCTTGGTACAAAGAAAATGGTCTGAATAAATAGCATTAACTGGATCCACATTTGCAGTAGGCTGGCACCTACAGCAGTAGGGCTGTCCTGTCTTGAGAACGAATTCATATTAGTTTTCTGCATAATTCTGCTATAGTTTCTGCTTGTTTGGTACAGTGAGGACAGGATCAGAAGGCCTGCAAAAGAAACAAGATTGTGACGTACAGTGAACAAAATGGATCCTGTCCATATAGCCCAAAGTTAATTATTCATCAGGCTTACTGTTCCTAGTGAAAAATGCCGTGGTGGTTGCCAGAAGTCCCTTTCCTACACTGTATTCCTACACTCTTTTGCTGCAAAAGAGCAAGCAGACTTGGCAGTAGATTTTTACTGTGGGGGAATGGGAAATCCATTGCAGTTCAAGCACCGAAATAAAGGTGGCAAAACATCCTCTGCAGAAATTCCTTTTTTTCCTGGACAACCAGCATAGCTCAGCTGTGGGCTCATGTAATCATGACTGCAAAGATAAAGGTGGAGAGGAAAGCCAGAAGGTGTAATTTGAGTTCTGCATGGTGTATGGAGCTCGCACAATGGCCTTGTGTCAAGTGAAGCTAATGGTGGCATTCAGCATCTTCCTCTCTCAACCAGTGTAAAATATGTTGGAGTAATGTATTTCACTGCCATCTGTGAACTCTGATAGGTATTGTGGAAGCATTTAATATGCTTCACTGGTATATTGTGGAGATTTGGCATTGGCTCTTCACTGAGAGGCTTTCAGCCTTTCACCTTTTACTGCATATTTCCCTCCTGAAGTTGTTCTGGCAGTGTTAAAGACAGGCTTGAGATACTGTTAGTGGAGAAACAAAGTGACACAAGATGTTTAGCATCATCTCAGCTGTCAGAATTTCCCTCCAGCCTTCTGCGTTTGGAAGAGGCACCCTGCCTCCGTATGGGTGCAGGAGGAATCAGACACCTGCCTATAGCTGTTCCCCAATAGACTTCTGGTTTG
Organism: Lathamus discolor; assembly: GCF_037157495.1. Lineage (NCBI taxonomy): Eukaryota > Metazoa > Chordata > Aves > Psittaciformes > Psittacidae > Lathamus > Lathamus discolor. The sequence goes on along the minus strand of NC_088887.1, from coordinate 74,348,253 downwards.
AATTATGTACCTAACTGAGGAATGACAGGCACCAAAAGGACAGCCTAAACCCCACCTTACTTAGAAAGCAATCTTAGGCTGGATTTTGTATCCCAATGCAATCATTTGCATTGCCCATTTAAGACAGGTCCAAAGGAATTGCTTGACCATACATAATAACACACTTGGAGGCATCCTGTGCCAAGGTATCCCGTGCTGGCCTTGCAGCACAGGATGCCTTAGTGCTTGCAGCCAACGTGGAGTTAGTTTTTCTTCAGACACCTCTAATAGGGAAGATTTATGCATCTCTTGCTGTTTTGTTCATGTTGCTCCCACAGTTTCTCTTAGGAAACTATTTTGTCACTCTGCTACTTCCAGTTAAAACCCCCCTTCTCTCATAGACTTTTTCCTTTTTGTCCCTTGCCACAGTTTGAACTCCATAATCACCATCATTCTTACTAATAAATGGGTTTGGTTCATCCAAATTATCTAACTTCCCATTCTCTTTTATGGAGAATCATTTCCCTTCATCTTGCTTGTCTTGGAATGGGTTGTGCACACAGGCCCTCTCTCCACATCTATTACATTTCAAAGTGTTACATTTAAATCTATTTTTTATTTTCCAAGAAAATTTTTCTTATTGCAAGAATAAGAATCAGGCATTCAAAGCGTGCATTTCCCTCGGGTAGTTGTGCTGATTCGGTTGGGGTTTTTTGTATGATAAGGGGCTTTTTACGTACTGGATTTTGATGGGAGGTTAGGGTTGGCTTCTTAAATGCTGAAAAGATGGATTGGGTAAAATCCAGGGGACCATAACGTCCTGATTTCAGCTGGGACAGAGTTATTTTCTTCCTGAACCACATCACGTACTCAGATTGATACACGGTTGAGTATTTTAAGTCTTCCTCATAAGCACCAGGGTCGATCAGAAAGTTGTTCATCTGTTTAAAGATGTGGAAGAAAGACCAATTAGGCCACCTCTGCACCCTGTTAATCTAGCTGTGTGGCAATCACCTGAGAAGGGTTTGTATATGCAATCTGTTTATCCATGTTACAACAATAGTTGTATATATAAAGTAACCACTATATATATAACATATATATATATATGGTAACAAATGTTGCTTAAAACATAGAAACAAACATAAGAACAAAGGCAGGACCCCACGTCTTCTTTCCCAACACTTAGGCAACAGTCAGGTAACCCTTCTCTACCCAATTAAACCCAATGTAATCTTGATTTCTTTTCTGTACAACTGAAGAGCTTCAGGAGGAGAGATGTCTCCTCAGCCTCTCCTATGTTAGCCTTGGCCACCTGTTCAATGTTGTTAGATGGAAGTGTGGAAATGATCTGGTGTTTCACAGTTTCTAGGCAAATGGTCTTGGCAAGCAAGTTGTTACAGCAACAGCCTTACTGAATCTTGGTCCAGATACGTTCTCCAGCTCTGCAGTGGTCTGCACTGACTTCTGTGGGGAGTCTAACACTGGTCCATGTACTTTAGGGATGCTCTGGCAGTACCTGTGGGGATTGAAGGGTCCCTAGCCTGAGGCTTACCTCCCACTGGAGTTAGGCACTTTGATCTGCCTTTACAGCTTGTTAAAATAGGTGCCTCGGGGTGTTCTAAAAGTGTACTTCGTGTGTATTTCTTGCGTGTTGACTATAACAGGATCCTAGGTGGGGAGCTCTGATGTAGATACCTGTTTCTCATCAGAGAACCCCCAGTCCTTGAGCAGACAGAAGTCTGATCAAGTCTTGTGAAAACCATGGCTGGAAAGGTGAGAACAGTTAGAATAAAAGCTGTACACGTTTGTCAGATTATCAAGTCAGAAGAAGCTGGGTGCAGAGTTTCCTAGGGTGAAAGGCGACCGAGCTATGGTTTAATCTGGGGGTTGGGTGCCTAAGTCCCACCCGCACTGGGTATGGAGAATGTTTGGGGAAATCTGATCCCTTTTTGGCCAGGGATGATAAATAAAAACTCTGGTTAGATGATGTGGACAGAAAATGAAGAAGCCTAGAGGTTAGCGCATTAGCAGGGCCATGGAGAGTCAGGAGCAAGCCCTCATCAGGTGTCCTACCTCTGAGCTCCCGTGCCTCCCTCTCTTGTTGGCAGTAAGTCGCTGAGTCAGCAATGACTTGAACCTGGATGTTCATAGCATCCAGGACTGGTATCCTAAGTGTGGCTTTTTATCCTGTGCACCTTTTGGGGTTTTTAAAGTCTGTGCTTAGCCTTTGGTTAGACTCTCAGGAAACATGGAAAAGTGATCTGTTTCTTCTCCAGCCAGCGTTCACACTCTTGAAACCTGTTGCAGAATTTGCTAGATCATTTTCTGGGTGTCTGCTCACAGGCATTTCTGAGTGTTGCTGCAGTGTCACTTTGTAAAGACACAGGTTTTGCAGAACAGCTTACAGGTGCTTTCAGTTACGTATTTTGGCTCATGTGAAATTAGGGTCTCTTCTCACGGAAGTGTTCGGAACTAGCTGAAAAGCGTGCAGCTGCGCTGTGAACAGTCGTTCGGTTGTACAGGGAGGCTGTCAAGCAGAGGGTTTCATTTGGCTACCTCACCAGAGCTTACACTAAATAAACAGACTCACTAACAAAGGCCTGAACAGCGCAGGCACATGGCCAATAACTGTGGCTGGATCAGGGACAGGGGCCTGTGTTTTCAGTGCAGGATGCCAGGAGTCAGGAAGAGATAAAGGTTTCCTCAAGGAGGAACTGGAGCAGAGAAGAAGCAAGAGACACACGATCTGTCCTAACAGTGAGGAGTAAGAGACTGTTGGGCCTGTGCTCTAATGCAGGTCGTCCCAAAAGTGTTTTAAAGAGCTGTACCTCAGGCAAAGAGCTGGGGAATGGACCAGACAAGTGACAGCCATGGTTTGCTGCTTGTCTTGAAGCTCCAGAGATCAGGCTGTGGGTGCTGAGCAAAGATAAGGAAAGAGTCTCTTCCCCATGCCCTTCCTTTCCTACTGTTCCTTTAGAAACTTGGACTCACCCTTGTGTCATAATGCTCCTAAAGCACCCCCATCTCCTCTCAATCTCAAAGTGAGCTGTTCCTGGCTGCAAACACTTTGTGGCTGCCCTGGCAGCAGAGGGCATGCCTGTTGGTGATGTGGAGCTGAGCCCAACGGCTCAGAGAGGAGACAGAACCCAGCCGCAGGGACTAGATAAGCAGAAAGATGCCAGCATGTGCGTGTGCACATGTGCATGTGTGCATAGATGTACTCCTGTGTATGTGTGCATGTATGTATGCATCTGTATATGCGTATATCAGCTGCATCTATATGTGTATGTGCATATATCACGTGTGTATATATGTTGCATATGCATATTCTATATATGTATGAAACACTCATGTTTTAAGCAGGGTGAGTGTGGATAGGGAGGGGGAGGGATCCTGCAAGCCAGAGGGAAGAGTTAAGGAGAGCTGTTGGCAGCGGCAGCTCTAGTCACAGGCTCAGCAAGGCCCCAGTCAGTTTGGGAGCCAACAGGAACAAACCTGAAATGCCCCAAGGCGACAGGAGCTGTGTGCTTTAGAAGCACTGAAGAATCACACAATGCCAGAGCCGAGCAATCCAGGAGGAGATGTGGAAAAGCCAGGCACCCTGGAGAGAAGCATCACCCAAGTGTACCACAGGGACAGTTTGCTACCCAAGTAAGAGGGGAATAATGAACAGAATGTGGGTGAGTGGCAGAGCTGCTGATTTTGCAATGAATAATGTGTGTATCAATGGAAAGCTATTCAGGAACAAATAAAATTTAGTTCTTTTACCCTGAAAAAACCTAATCCTGGTAAATCCATGCTCTGTGTTGTTAAACCCATTTATTAACTTCCTGCAGGTATGAATTAGGAGCAGCTTTGTTCATTGGATGGGCTGGAGCTTCACTCTGCATAATTGGTGGCAGTATATTCTGCTTCTCGATAGCTGAAAACAGCAATTCTCCAAGGTAAAACACAGGTTGTCCTTACCCAAAGAAATCAATACTAGCACATTTGTACCCACTATATGTATACAGTTTGATTACTTTTCCAAAACACTTTGTAGTGAGGGTCAGAAAAAGATGGTGTGGATGTAGGAAAATAATGGGATTTAAGGATAATGCCCTGTCCATCATTAATGTAATTAAGGAAAGCTATTGAAACAAGTACTTGTGTTATATATACTTCGTAAATTTACTGCAGCTGAGAAAAAATGCATTTAGTGATGTAGGAAAAGTGGTCAGGTCACTTCACAGGTGTGAATAGACAAGTTTCTTTAATCCAAATCATCAGATCAAAAGTGAGCAAAGTGAAGGACAGCGGTGGTGGCAGCAGGACCTCCAGCAGCAGAAGAGGGTGATGATGAGGCGCAGCTGCAGGGACTAACTACTTAGTAGGATCAGCCACAGCCCAAATATTTCATGATTGGGCCCTAATTTACTTAGCTGTGAACAAGGGATATGTATTTATAGAAAAGTGAGTTTCAAAGAGAGATGCTGGAGGCAGAATGTCAAACCAGGATGAGACTACACAGGAAAGGTGCCCCCCTTCACCCTCTTTTGAGATTTATCATTGTTGGAAGTACATTCTTCTTCCTTTCATCTAGTTTTATGTTACTGTAACACTTGGATGCAGAGATGTTCTCTGTCTGTGGGATAAGCTGTGAATGGTTGATTCTCTTTTCTTTTCAGGAGGGGGTATGCATATAATGGAGCCACATCTGTGATGTCTGCTCGGACAAAGGTCCAGAACAGCATCCCAGACAAAACCACACCAAAGCACTTTGACAAGAACGCTTACGTTTAAGTGTACTGTGGGAAGATTCAGAGCGTTTTAAAGATGAGTTTGTACGTTTCATTCAGAGTGATTTCCCCCACCCCTTACTCCAATGTACTTACCACCAAGACAATGACTTTTTAAAACATTAACTTGCAGCTTTTTACATATTGATGTAAATTTTATTATATTTTACGATTGATGTTGGTATTGTAGAGTTTATACCTGGAAATCATGAGCTGATGTTGCATTCTTCATAAAAATAAATGAGGTATTTACCAATTTGGCTTGTCAGTTGTTTATGGGAATGGCATCACATGCATCATTCTGACTGCATCCATTTCTGAACCGGGTGCAGGACTGGACAAACCAACCACACTCTGTGCAAGTTAACACATAAAGTATCTCACCATTGATTAGCAGTGACATTGGGATAGCAGAGCACATACTAATTGCAGTGCCAGCCGACCAGAATCGGTGGGAATTAGGAGGCTCTTATCTCCTTATCACGCTACAGGGGTGGGAGAACGTGCAGCTTGGTCAATGCGGTGCCATAGGAGTAGGAAGAGACTGAGTGAAAATAAGTATGGGATTTGGGGAGGCAAGAGCAGGCACTAAGAAGAGTCAGGGCCAGCTTTTACGAAAACAGTCACTGGAGAGGGTTTTGCATGGCCTAAGAAGAATGTATGCATGAGAAGAAGCATGCATGTGTGATCGTAAGCTTTCATGTGTGTGGTGGGGCAAGCAGAGGCTGAGTGAAGCTGCAGCCCACAGGAATTTTGTGGTGGGGAAGCCAAGGTTCCAAGATGGTTCCTACATTCTGCACCTGCTTTGTGACAGTGGGCTCCTCCCTGCCTCAGCACTCACCCCTGCTGGTGACAAATCACTTCTGGGGGGGTTGGTTTTGTTTCCTCAGGCTGGGCAGGATGGACATCTTTTGCTCCAGAGTGGCTCCAAGCCACTGGGTTAGGAAAGCAAAACCCTAGGCAATACCAGCTGCTCTGCCAGCGACATTCCTCAAAGTGACCAAATAAAAGCAGGCAACACTTAACAGCACTATTTCAGATTATCCTGAATTAGTTACAACACTTAAAAAAAACCAGCTAGCACTTTATTTTTCACCTGTCCATCAGCATGTGATGGTTTTTGAGGGAATACTTGCACAGTGAGTCAGTAAATGAGATCAGAGGTTATGGATAACCACAAAATGCCTTCTAGACTGAGACCCTAAAATCACATACAAACTCAGGTCTGCCTTGAGGTTTGAACTGAGGGACCCTTGGGGTTTCAATGCATTAGTTATTTTGGAACAAAGGTATAAATATAAAAAATTAATAGCCCTACTTATTAACGGCACAGTATGATAGAAAAGGTTTTGTACCTGACACCATCTAAAATGCGTCAGAACTACAAAGCCAATCATTCTTCTTCTACTTTATTTTGTATTTCATTAAAGTCAAAACACTATTGTGTTTTTTAAGAAGGCAGCCAACATGAACAAAACAGAACTAAGAAAATACTTCCGCACTGGCAGGTCAGTGCTTTCCTCACCTTAGCTTCGTGTTTTGGTGTGGGTTTTCTTCTAATGTTTGTGCTTTTATGTGAACTAAGAACCAATTCGAATGAATAAATAAATAAAAAGAATAAATTCCCAGAATATGGGGCTTTCAATAATAATCAGTTTTAGAGCTGAAGCCTTTTTTTTTTCCTTTCCATTTGGTATTTATTGTAAACCATGGTAAAAACTTAACATTTTAATAAATGGAAATACTGTCTTTAAAATGTTCACCATTTTATATAAAGTTTATGATAAAATACAAGAAAATATGCGTTTAAAATTTTTGTAAAGCAATACTCTGCAGTAAATTCTGTTCACCGGCTAACATGCTTTCTTGCAAGACCAGTTTCAATCTTTAATGTAAACATTAGAGGCAAAATATTCACCTCAGTGACATGAAAGAGACTTTCACCATTGAATTCACAAGCAAGAAGAATTAACTCTCAATTTCCAAACAGACATGGCCAGTAACATGTAGGTGAGTATTCTTGTTTCAGATTCAGGACTGAAGACACCAGAGTTCTGTAAAGAGTACTCCTCGTTTTGTGATCAATATGAGAAATGAATAGGAAGCACTTGATGTTCTCAGCTATATTTTCAACGCCAACTGAATCCAAAGGTAGTGCCTCCCATCAGGAACACAGTTATTATGTATCTGAAGAATCACTCCAATCTGTTACAGTGACTAAACTGCTTTTTAACGTGCTTGTGTTATCAGCTTCATGAAGGCCTGTTAAAATACCAGAACAATTATTAATACTATTTTGGAGGTATGTTTCCTTTGTATTTATCTATGAGATAAAATGACAAGCCACGTGAACAAACACCTGTGGACTTCAGGAAGTCTGGAATTTCAACCAATGAGGAAATTACAAGTGCTGGTAACATGAAGGCAGTTTCTGTCACAGAATACAATGCACAGTACAAGCAGTCAGTGTCAACGTTACTTTCCCTTTAAAAATAATCAGAAGAATCTATATAACTGACACAGCTTTAACCTTTACATATATTGAAATGTTAACACTAGGAACTGCTATATAAGTTCTACGGAAGATTGAGGCTATGGCTTTACCAGTAGTTCAAATATTTATCTCAGCCTGGTAGGTCACTTAGATAGCTTGAACAAACCTGAAATTTTAGTAGTATTATCAAGACTAAGTAAGAATGTTTCCCTCCTCTCTTAAATTTGGGAAGGGATTAAAAAAGCCCCAGGATACTTGATTTTTAAGACGAGCTCAAAGCCTGATAGTACTATACTTTTTTTAAATCTCAAATTTAAGTTTCTTGGCACCTCTGTATATTTGTGGTGTGTTATTTACATACAAGTATGTATCATAAATATCATACATGATATTTACATGACATATAACCAAGCACACAGTTGTTCTTACACGTTCCTTTCTTACAAAATACCATATATTGAATTACAATGTGTAATACACTATACTTGAGTTCTTCTTTAGGTGTGTCAGTTGCTTAAAGCTTATAATGTAGCAGTACAAATGTGTTACCTTCCTCCTTTGGTACATTTGTCTTCGGAACAGCCCATGCGTGTACCGTAGATGTAGCATTTGACTCATTTTTCTGAACTGTCAATGCCTTCTGACCTCTATTGTCTTTCGTCAATAAAATGTCATCTTCTACTGATGATATATCCCAATCATCATCATCAACTTCTGTGAACTAACAGAAAGAAGAAAAAACATCGATTTTTCCTCTGTCTATTCAAGTTGTGCTGAGATCTTCCATACACTCAACAATGTGAAACTGCTAGAGAAAAATGCACTGGCACATACCCTTTACGACATCTATCACCATAATTTTAAAATCCAAAAGACATGATATGTTTTCATGCAAGCTGACAGTTCAGTTTGCTATGTAAGCATTCTGTATTCACATTAGAAAAAAACCACATTGCAATGAAAGCCTTTTCAATTTAAAACTAATTTATTTAAAGAGAAAATTAAATAATGAAAGCTTAAAAACCCACATGGGCTTGAAGTTACAATATGTATTCCTCTTAACACTCACCGTCAGTATGAACAAGCATATTTTTAATGAAGTGGAGGATTTGCATAGTAAGTTCACAAAATGAGAGTCAAGTCAAACAGAGAAACCTGAAGGCAGTAAGCCTGAGGTCTGCCTTACCTCACCTGCCTGAAAGCTACGTATCTTCATTCAGCTTTTGAAAGAAGACTACAGCATTTTCCTGCCTGTCAATCAGACGTGGTTCAACGGAATCATACCACTATTAGAGAGCCTAACTGGGGAAAGTGAAAGACGTTTTCCCACAAAACTAAAACCTTGTTTCACTGGAGTCTCTCAGTACTACAGTAAGATGCAGAAGGTGCTTCTATTGCACAGCAGAAAGATTCAGATGCTGTTAGAAAACAATGTGAGGTATGTACATAGTAGAGAAAAATCAACAAATACGAACGTGTCATACGTCTCGAAAGAAGGGAAGAGACTGCAGTAATGCTCTACCTTGCAACATAACTCTATTTTAACAATGCAAACTTTTTCAAAACCTGACAGATCTGATCAGTGTGCTATATTATTAACATACCACGATTCAACATTTTGCCGTTTTAACTATCTGCATTTAGAGGGTGTGGTAATGGGAAAGTCAGAGTCACACAGACTAAGAAATGCTGGAGGAAGTTTCATCAAATATTTACTAAGTCTCAACTGATTTTTAAAGTATAAAATATAGAGAAAAAAGGTCAACTTAAAACAGAAATCACTTCCAATAGAGTGTAAATACACAGCACCAATCCAAACTGCTAAGCAGTTTTATTAAGTCCAGGACTTACCCTAAAAGAAATACCCTTAACCACAATGTCTGGTGCAGGTGAACTCGGGTCATACACCTTCAGGTAAGCACAAAATCCATTTTCTCTAAAATGCTTCTGAAGTAACTTCTGTGAAAAATGACCTTTATAAAACATACCACAATGGGTTGCCTTATAAAGGTTTGTGGTATTGTGGGTTTTGAGAACGACCATTAGCAGCTGTATTTCAGCTATTAGTACTTAAGCTAATAAAAAAAACCCTGGATTTTTTGAGAAACCATCATTCCGGTGGCACTTTGTGCTTATGTCTTTGGGCACCTTTGAATATCCTTCCTAAAATCTGAATAATTAACTTGAACTATACATCTGTATTTAAACATAAAATTATGGACTAGAATATATGATCTGGACTCACTCCAACAGGTCCACGTTCACAGGCCCCAGAGCTAGAAGCAATACTCCAGGTAGGGGTCTCAATGACAGCGGAATAGAGGGGGAGAATCACCTCCCTCAACCTGCTGGCCACACTCCTGTTGATGCAATCCAGCTGACCCTTTGTGCTGTGAGTGCACGCTGCCAGCTCATGTCCAATCTTTCATCCAATATCCCCAAGTTCTCTCTACAGGGCTGCTCTCAATACACTCATTCCCATGTCTGTACTGATGTTGGGGATTGCCCTGACCCAGCTGCAAGACCTTGCATTTGGCCTTACTGAAGTTCATGAGGTTCACACTGGTCCACTCCTCAAGCCTGTCAAGGCCCCTCTGGATGGCATTCCTTCCCTCCAATGCATCAACTGCACCACTCAGCTTGGTGTCATCTGCAAACTTGCTGAGCGGGCACTCAATCCCATTATGTCATTAAAGATACTGAACAGTACTGGTCCCATTGCGGAACCTTGAGGGACACCATTCATTACTGGATTCTACTTGGACATTGAGCCACCAAGTGTAACTCCTTGGACACGGCCACGCAGCCAATTCCTTAGCCATCTAACAGTCCCTCCATCAAACCCAATGTCTCCAATTTAGAGGTAACAATGTTGTGGGGGACTGCCTTCCAGAGTTCAGAAAATGACATCCATAGCTCTTCCCTTGTCCACTGAGGCAATCACTCCATCGTAGAAGGCCACCAGATTAGCCAGGCACAATTTGCCCTTGGTGAAGGCATGTCGGCCATCTCCAATCACCTTCAGTCTTCTGTGTTTCCACATACCTTCCAGGAGGACCTGTTCCATCATCCTACCAGGCACAGAGGTGAGGCTGAGCAGCTGGTGGTTCCCACAGTGATCCTTTTTACTCCTTTTAAAAATGGGTTTGCTGTTTCCCTTTTTTCCAGTCAGGGACTTCACCTGAATGCCATGACTTTTCAAATATGGAGAGTGGCTTGGCAACTACATCAGCCAATTTAAAACCCTGGGCAGCATCTTCTTCAGTCCCATGGAGGTTCAGGTTCCTCTGGTGGTCTCAAACCTGATCTTCTCCAATGATGGGAGGGACTTCATGCCCCCAGTTCCTGCCTTGAGGTTCAGGGGCTTGAGGGATGTGGCAAGAAAGGTTATCAGTGAAAACTATGACCACTTTAAAACATAAATTTTAAGGCTTATTTTGCTACAGTTCTCTGCATGTGGAACTTTAACACAGTGGCTCACTGTCTATAGATCTTTACAAAATCTAACATCCCCTAAATTTAATTATAAACGTTTTACAGTCTTGTATTATCTGACATTGCAGAGAATCTGAAAGTAACATTTCTACATAAAATTACATTGTAATAGTCATGTCTGAGTTGGTAATTTTGAGTCTGGTGGAATTTGTAGCTCCCACACAGTCAATGAACAAGTTAGGTGTCACCAACTAAAAACTAAAAGCACAAAGGCTAAATGTGATTGCCCTACAATTACATCCAAAGTTGATTAAGACAATCACCCCTTTCTGGAAACTGAAATAGAAGTGTCACTGTTTCTGGGAGGAGTGATAATTTTCAGATTTAACTGGCAGCCAGAAAGCCCTAAAGTATCAGTTTTATTATGGATGACAGGATTCTCAGTAATTATTATTTGTTTATTTAGTGAAGAAAGTATTTTCTTGACGCTAGAACTAGTGTCTGGCTGTCTATTTCAATCTAATAACAACTACTAAAGGTCAAATAAAAAGCATTATCTGCTGTTGACTTCTGGTTTGGAGTAATTTTTTTCCTTTTAAAAATTGCTCAGGCAAAGATCAATGTGCATCAAAGTAGTTTACCAATTATAAAACTATAAACTGAGGGGAAGACTGGGACCCTAGTAGCCTGAGGGGTAAAGAGTAAGTTGTGTTAGTATTGTGAACACATGCCATCCTCAAAAATGGAATTTCCCCCCTTTTAAAACTTCCATATCAGTTGAAGCTCTAGAAACAAATTTAATTTAAATTATTAGATAGGCAAATAAATTTTTTCCTCCATGAAAACCAGATACTAGGAAAGCAAGTAAAGAAGGGGTCTCTCTGTTTCTAGAATAAGAATCACAGAATGGTTTGGGTTGGAAGTGGCCTTAAAGATCACCCAGTTCCACCCCTGCCCCTCCAGCCACAGGCAGTGACACCTTCCACTAGACCAGGTTGCTCAGAGCCCCACCCAACCTTGCCTTGAACACTGCCAGGGATGGGGCAGCCACAGCTTCTCCGGGCAACCTGTGCCAGTGTCTCACCACCCTCACAGTGAAGAACTTCGTAAAATCTCATCTAAATCTACCTTCTTTCAGTTTAAAGCCATTACCTGTTGTCATATCCCTTGTAAAAAAAAATCCCTCTCCAAATTTCTTTTAGCCCTCTTCAGGTACTGCAAGGCTGCTGGAGGGTCTCCCTGAAGCCTTCTCATCTCCAGGCTGAACAAGCCCAACTTTCACATCTTGTCTCCAAGACAAGACATATATATATGACAGGTGCTCCAGCCCTCTCAGCATCTTCATGGCCCTCCTCTGGACTCTATCCAACAGGTCCACATCCTTCTTACACTGGGAGCCCCACTACTGAATGCAGGTGGGGTCTCAGAACAGGAGATAAAAATGATAGCAATTGTGCCCAAACTTTGTGCTAGCTGTAACAACCCAGAACAGTCATGGTATAAGGTAATAAGCAGTGTAGATGAAAAAGTCACTTGCCACAGCTTACTTGCTACCCCTTTTCTATATACCAGTGCAGACCTGCCTGGAGAAACTAGCTGTAATTCCAAAACAGTCTTTTAGAATTAAGTAATTCACTGTTTCAACATAGTTTCAGCATGAAAAAAAGTAACACACACATATATATATAGTTCAAATATTTAATGAAATAATAATGACTACTAAAAGAGATACCTTCAGTTCTTTCACCTCTTCTTTCTTTATAAACGCCTGTGCAACATTAACCCCTCCAGCTGGTTTGTTCTTATTTCCATGGTTAGAAAGACTCTTTCCAACTTGTTCAGTCAGCTTTTGAATAACTGTTCCTGAAGTTCATAAAAGACATATTGACAGTTTCCATTCACCAGGAAGGAGCTTTACTGTAAACATTCTGGAAATCTTCCACAAAGTAGGAATAAGTAAAAGAAAGCTCTCTGAGGCAAAGATTGTGTCTTTTTCTGCACTTACATAGAACAGCATGATATTAATATAAACACATGAGCAAAACCGTAAAGTGCATACAAATATATACACATTCTAGACTAGTCTGCCTTCATTAAGTTTTCAAACACAAATATTATCGGGAAATGGAAAATCATGCACAGCTGTTAAGACATGCATATACACAAGTAGGAAAAAAAACCTTTTGAAGTTTTGGCAGGTGTTTCAGTTCCAACAATTTCACTTTCCTCTGTCCCATCCATACTTCTTTTGCCAGAAGCCTTCTGATGAACACTGACTTTGCTGCTTGATGTTTTTGACTGGTTTTGCAATAATTCTGGTGATATGTAAGACTGTTTAATGTCATCTTCATCTACTTCTTCTTCTGAACTGAATGGTGGAGTTCTATGAAAAAAAAACCAACAAAACACCAAAATAAAACAAACAAACCCAAGGACTTACTGGGTTTCAGCAACTGCATTGATATATATATATATATATATATATATATATGCACACACATACATATATTTATTTAACCTTCCTTTCCAATAATGTGCATTTTCCTTAAGTGAAAAAACCAAGAGCTCTAATATATTTTAACTATCCATAAAACCATTAAAAAAAAACCAAACCCACAAAAACCACACTGCTAAGTAAACTGAGAAATTTATCATAAAATGATCTGTTATACAGACGTGACTGCTTCCATCTATGCAACTATCTTTTATGAAGTAACAGACCAATGTACAACAAATCTTGCCAGGCAAACAAAGACAGGCAAATGGATCAGCAGGGAGAGCAAAGATAAGGGTCAAGGAATCTGCACCACAGAACTTCTGTTATGACTGTGTTAGATGAAAATAATTTAGGAAATCTTTTTTTCAGTGCAGGAAATAAAAAAGTGACATATCTGAGGTGAGTGGAATTTGAAATACTGTGCTTAATTTTGGTCATAGCAAGAAAATGTCAATAAACAGAAAAAATAAGGTCACACCAGTCTTTAGATGCTTGTAACAGGGTTAGAAAAAACATCTGAGAAATAAACTGAAGGAAGTGATACTGTCTGATTTTACTTAATGTCCCTCTCTAGTTCACAATCAAGAAAACATCTGATAAAAGCAGAACAGGCTATCTTTCAGGGATTATAACAACACACTCAAATAGTACTTTAAATACGAAATACGTGGTCCAGAAAGGGTTTATAGTTTTAGCTTAATTAATAACAGCTTTTTCAGTAACCAAAAATGTTTTCTTCAAAAATACAAGGGAACAAAACATACGTGTTGCTAGATGTCTTCCTGGCAGCAACATTTCCCAAGAGCTTCATGGATCTAAAAATAACATGACAAGTTGTTTCAAGATGGACAGTCAACTAAGTAAGCATAAAGTTTATACAACAGAAGTAATATGAATTCTTTGCTCAGTTCTTTCAATATTAGCAGGAAATTGTTACATCAGCCAAAAAACCCCAAACCCACAGGATGGATATGTAAGCTACAAGTACTGTGAGAACAGCATCTCTTACTTGGGTGTAGAGGTATTCTCAGTGATGGCTGGTCTTTGTTCCGGTGGGCAGACAGCAGTTGCAGAGGGTTTTACTTGTTTTCGCGGTGTGGCAGATGAGGAAATTCCCAGTTGATTGTGCCTCTGTTTACCTACAAGAGAAGTTATCTATTGCATCATTAGAAGTAATGCTTGATTTCTTTCACATTTAGTTTGTCAAAGTAAAGATGCCTCTGCTGCAGATTACAGTTTAACAAAAAAGAAGGAAAAAAGGGGTTTTTTTTCTTCAAAGCAGTTCAGAGTTACCATGTATCTTGCCAATGCAGGAGCTAAGATTTCTGCATTTAAACACAATGTCAAGAACCCTTTAAAGAAAACTGTTCAGTTGGTCATAATTATATAGAATATTTATACGACGATTTATGAAAGCAGCTATATAGAAATGTTGTCAAGCAAAACTTTAAACAGTATTTATAAAATGTAAGAGAATGAAAAAGCCAAAACCCATTTTAACCTTCTGAAGGAAGCTGAGGACAGGAAACAGGTCTATTATAAGACAATGATTTCTCTTCAGCCCTAAAGCTGACTTGGCGTTCAAGATGCTCTCGAATTCGGTGAAAGTCAGGCTCTTGCTTCTGTTTGCATTCTCTAGCAGATTCAATAGCATGCAAAATTTTATTTAAGCGATCATTTGGGATACCACGGACACCCTAAGGAAACAAAATGCAAACAGAGGGGCTATTATTTCTCGCATTTATATCCTACAATCATATACACTCTTTCGAACTTCAAGCATTACAAAGCTTGGACAAAAATCATGAAAGTTGATAACACTACTTACAGGTGTAGCCATATCCTTCACAGCTGTAATTGATGGCCATCCTCTCAGGTTAATGAATTACACTTATTTGTAACACGTGGAAATTTAGCTTTGGATTTTATAGGTTGAGGGTTGTGGTACAAGAGTGAAAGACAATAGCAAAAGCGGGACAGAGATTCAAATAACTCAAAATAATCTTACTGCTTTAATTCCCAAAGATTCCAGCTTCTCCTCCAAGGCTTGCTCCAAAAATACTCGTAATTTTTTAGTTAAAGAAGGATCAGTCTTCAAAGCATTTAATAAATACTGGTTACTTCTACTTGTTTTACGATCAACTCTCTCAGTTTCTAAAATAAGAATGGAAAAGTGCACTTAAGAGACACTTGAAAAACCTACAGTACACGGGACAATTAAGAACTGCTCTGAAGCATGCATTTTTTATAAATACCATAGACATACATGTGCACTTTTTGTCTCCATGGAATTGTATTCCTTTTAAAATCTTGGGCTAACTTAAAAAAGTCAGCTCACCTGGAACCTATATCTCAGCACCTCATGCCACCACAAGTATCCTTTTCTTGCTACAGAATCACTGTAAAGTTATACGCTTGAATATTTAGCAACAAAGATCTTTACTACTAGAACTGTACTTGGTAACTTCTGATAACGAAAGACTATCCTCTGATAACTAAGTTCTCTAAAAGTGTTCTTTCAAATCAAAGCTGAAGTCTAGCAGGAATTAAAACAGGAATACGACAAACTTGTTAAGAAAAGCTTTAAACAATGTAATGCTCCCTAATGAGAAACACCTACTGAAACTGGATCTTCGGAAAGTAGTAACACTTTCAAAAGTCTTGGTAAAGATAAAACCTTAGTCTGAGGTTTTCTTCAAAACTCTATCGAGGACAAAGTTCAGTGTCATGTTTTCTTCTATGCAGGTCTATGACATCATACATACTTAAAAGCAGACAAAGAAGTTTCTATCTTTTTCCCTTGCTTTAAGCATCAGCAATGACAGAAACTCTTATGCAAGAAATAAAGAATTACCTAGTCAGATTCTTTCATTGAAGAATCTTGACATTTAAGCTAGGCTAAAGTATTATAAAGTCAGACAGGGGAGTAAAGAAGCAAAACATACCCATTTGGAACCTGCCTATAAAGCGTTTCTGGCAAGACAAAATTTTACTGAATGCCACTTATGCCAAGTGAACCAATAATCTGCAGGACTATAGTAGCTGCTTCTGTCTGGCAGTGGTCAGCAAAGCTGGCAAAGCATATACATCCCAAGAAAGTTTGCTGTAAACTACACTCCTAACTTCACCCCCTGAAATGAAAGGTACATCTTGGGCAGGAGTTTGCCTCTTTCCAATAAGCCTTACAAGGCAGCAGAGTCATTTGCCAGCCCACAGACAAAGACGTAAATGAAGAAATAATCCCATATTGTGACTTTTTGATGTTTTCCTTCAAAACAAACATGCCACTTTTTCTATTTTTAAACAATGGTTGCTTAAAAAGCAGTTCCATTTACTTTTCATTTTTCTGTAAGGGAAAGATAAGCACCATGAAGAGGATGCAAGAAAGACTCAAGACACACAAATGGCATATTAGGTTACTGTGCAGGATTGGCTTCTGATGGACCCTGGAAAGAACTATAGGTAATGAAAAGTGAGCGACAGTCCAGCCACCATACTAATAGATCTGTGTTAAAGAGGAGAGAATCCAGCTGAAATCTTACCTGGCTTTGGGAACTGTGTGGGCTATTTAGTCCCTGACATAGGTGGGATTAAGTGATTTGCAAGTTGAGTCCTAGAAGAGGCAAACTGCTGGTTGGTGAGGAAACAGAGATCTATCAGATAATCCCCAGTCAGGAAAAGGTGCATTATGCAGTATGAAATCCTCCCAGAAAGCCAGACAGGAGACATTTTAAAATGGAATGCTTCAAGGAGCCTTCTAAAAATCCCATCCCTTTCCGATGTTAATCCTTACAATAAAATAGATCAATCTAAAATAATTTTAAAATTCCTAATTACGACATACTAATATGTGTAACAAGACTATCCAGCATTATCCTTATTAACAAAAATATTCTTTCTTGCTAATTAACTCAAGCCAAATCGTCTTTGCCAGAGCCAACTAGTTACATCTATTTTCTCACTCATTCTTGTTTTTTTTTCAGAAAACAAACCCTAAATGCTAGATCTAACAACTCTGAAGAAAAAAGACCCTAAGTCTGGATTGCTGTCTCAGCTCCTACATAATCCTATGAAATAACGCACCAAGTCAAGAATTTTCACACTCTCCCTTACAAATGGCTGTCACCGAAAACAAAAAAATCTGGGTCTATCTTTTCAAACTGCATTCTTTCCTTCTCTCTTTAGCACTGCAGGCCATGCCTTTAGGCACAGCAGAAGAATCAAAGACAATCCATCAAGACAGAAGATGGCAAGCAAGAGAAATAGCAGAAAGAATGGCAAAAATGTGGGCAGTCTTTATTTCAGATTGTTCAAAGTCAATGGATTTTCCCTGGGGAAACCTCTCAGTGACGCACAGATGTATTCAAATAACAATTCTGCTTTCAAAACAGCATAATCCCTTCAAAATTTAAACTCATTGGCTATAAGGTTCAAGACTGATTTTGATTTTTGCACACAGTACAGATTAGTATGCTATTCAGCTATTTGGTGTTTTATGTAAAGTACTGTTAGCCTTCTTTAGGAGAAGAATACCATGCAGGATGAACCAATGCTTTCTGTTCCGTCACTGTAAATGTGGCCTTGTCCAAGTTTTCCTCAGATGAAGCAGAAGAACAGCTGCCAACAATGGGCTACGCCCTTTCATTCGGAATTGTACAACTCTGGCTGGATCTGTGGCTGCTTAGAGGTAGGTGTAACTTGGATTACTTGCAAAGGTATCTTTGGTGTGTTTGTGAAAGTAGGCAGCTTCAACGTCCACCACCAACTTCCTTATCTGAACTCTTTACCCTCTTACGCAAAGTTTGAAAAAGAAGTG
Organism: Lathamus discolor; assembly: GCF_037157495.1. NCBI lineage: Eukaryota > Metazoa > Chordata > Aves > Psittaciformes > Psittacidae > Lathamus > Lathamus discolor. Next base: position 74,330,251 of record NC_088887.1, on the reverse strand, counting down.
AGCACACACTGCAATAGCATCAGCATCAAACATTTTTGCTCTGCTTAGCCCAAGTGCCTTTAGACACATGGAATATGCCTGCTTTAAAAAGTTTGCCAGATATTCATAAAAACATTGAATTTGGATAAGGAAATTGTAATATTTACAAGCATCAATAGCAAACAGGAGACTGACACAAACAAGGAATGTTCCCACCCAAATCACATAAGCATGCTGAAATACAATGAAAACCACCACAGGTATCAAATAATATTTACTTTTTTATTTCCCAGAAATACATGCCACTGTATTTTTTGCTGAATCAACCATTACCTTTTTCCTCTTCTGAAAGCTCCTCTATGGGCTCCAGCATATGTACCAAGGGTGCCTGCTCTAATAATAAGGAAGAACAGGAACACCAGACAAACAGGACAGAAAAAAGTCAAGGTCCAGAGTGGGAAAGGCAAAAAAAAAAAAAAAAAGATGCTGATGTCAACTTTCCTGATTGCTGACACTGCCTTGTAGAGAACAACTACACTTTAGTAGAGAAAACCCTAATACAGTGGTCACTTCAGAAGTGATCCAGTTGCCCAAGCATGCGTGTCTACTGCCATCAGAGTTTTAAACCATCAGCACAGGACGAGCTGATACCTCAACACAACTATAGAGAACCCCATGCCCTTCTGGGATGGCACCCAAAAGCCAGGTGGGATGTTTATAGGTATCTACAATGACAAGACCACCTAGAATTAAGTAAATTAATACTATCATTCATTTCCCATAAGGAGAATTTTAATTTTACAATTCATTGTAAAATACTGTTCTGTGCAATTTGATACTGACAGTTTACAAAGGCAAGTGAAATGGACAGGCACAGAAAACCTCAGAAATATATGGGAAAAATGTTAACTTATTATTCCGCAGAATTATTAAGTACCGAATTCGTACATGCAAAAAGTAAGGAAATTTTACATATACATATTTATGATAATTCCCAATAAAACCCATTTAAAAACTCTCTTTGATCACTTCGGTATAGTGAGAGTGAGTATTATCATGTGCTTTAAAGAAATCATGAAATGTCCTCTGCTGAAAACAGCTTCCTAAACACATTCAAATTTTCATTCCATAGGCTGTCAGGTACAAAGTACTGCTGTACTTAAGTACACTTTAAAATACACTCTGTAGACTTCAGATATAAGAGATGCATGAAAATGCTTACATGTAGATTAATAAAAATCCAGTTTTTAAAAATGTTAATATTCACCTTCCATAAATTATTTCAATGAAAACTAGAAGCTGAGTTTCTTCTAGGGTTTATGACAAAACCAGAGATGTGCAGACTACACTTCATTCAACTAATGGCAGTATGGAAGAATACAATTTACTGGCCAGTATTTTGGCCAGGTGTTGTTTTTTTTTCTTTTGCCTTGGCCTTCACAAGAAACCTCAGGTACTATAAATGGTCGTTACACTCCATGGGGAGAAGGGAAGGAAGTGACACTGCAGTAAAGATGGTTGCTTTTCAGTACTTCTTGTATAATAAAGTACAAACATAGATGCACTGTGATGGGTAATCACAGTGAAATGAGCACTTGGAACTAAGTGACGCTTACAGTCATGTCTCCAAATTATTCTCCATCTAAAGAGGACTAAAACTGGTGGTGTAAATGTTTAGGTATGGTAGCTCCTCTCTCCATGCTTTCCATACTTGCAGCTATATTCAGCCTCTCACCTGCTTTTCCAAGCAGGTAACCAGACTTATTTGCTCCCACATAACTTGTGCTAAATAAAAACTTCTTAAAAAAAAAAAAATGCTTCTTAACACCACCACAAGATGATAACAAGATGCAAATATCAATATATTTTACAGAAAAAACAGCAAAACTGAGAGACAAATAGGCTTCTGGTCTTTCAGACTCTAAGGCTGTCAAATTTAACAGTGGTCAAAGCATTTCTGTGCACTTGAACATGATCCTCCACACTACTGCTACTGGCACACTGTTGCCCTGCACCAACTAACATTCTTCAAAATAGTGTTAGTGCACAGTTTGGGATCGTTCCCAAAAGCCTACAGTGAGCCTGTTTTGGAGGACAGAGCCTGAAGAACAGATGAGATTTGGCAAGATTTAATTTAGCTGCACGGGCATTAAGGCTTCTGAGTTTCTTGGCTGGACATACTAGATAGTAAGCCAGTTGTTGTATAATTGGATTCAATCTATACTTGCTTTACCTGTACTTCACTCAAATGCAATCTGCTTAAAGGTGCTGACTCATCTCTGCACAAGCCCCTTTCTGGTAACTTGACAAGAAAAGCTCAGTCCTCAGAACTCAGACCTGAAAAGAGTCTGCTGATCTGGCAAAAAAGGTACATGCTTCTTTTCTTCAGTATACTAGAAACAGAGGAAGTTAAAGATCAGTAACAGAACAGTTGCAAGAGCAAACCCAAAATATATTACTGTTATGTGTAACACTGCTGTTCACTGCATGATCAGAGAGGAGGCTGAATGCTAAAACATGGGGGAGTGCAGTATTTGAAACACCAACTCCTCCAACATAAGCAGGCTTTTTCTTTCTCTTTACCATACACATATTCTAAGAGATATTTATTAAACATCACATTGGAATCAAATCTAAAACAATGCTGCTGATACAGACTGAAATCCTAACTACTTTTAATTATTGTGAACTCTAGTTCATCCAACCTTTTTTGCTCAAAATCTCTCCAAGCCACAATCCAATGCTAGCCTTAAACAAGTAATCACTACAACTTCTGATTTAAATAGAGCCAGTTACCATCCTGGCAATTATCAGCCCTAAACCTAGTTCAGCTGAACCTAGCAGATGCTGCTCTGCGTCAGCATCTTCAACATCAGATCTTGCTGGTCAGGATCTTACTCCTACCTTTCATCCCAGCCTGAGTGTTGAACCCAGACAGACTACTTATCTTCTTTTTGGATTCACACCTAGAAATAAATTAGTTGTTCCCAGTTACCTCTTAGTTCCTCACTCCAGCTGAACAGCCATACTGTGTCCTTGCCTTACTGGAAGTGGATCCCAGGAGACTAAAGCAAGGCAGAAGGCATGCTGTTCAAAGCAGGTTACTTGCTTTGGACTACCAGGGTACTGGCAGAATTGGAGATTACATCAGTCTTTCAGTTCAGATCCAACATCAATTATACTTTGTTCATTGACACAATGTGATTCTTGGCTCTCATTTCCACCCCCTTCTTGGCTGTAAAATAGAGATAAATTTCAACTTCATAATTAAACCAGTCAGGTTCTGCTGATACATTGCTTAATTGATCCTTCTTAACTTGACCATAACTCTCTTTTCCAATCAATGCCTAGTTAAGCCTATTCCTAATCCTAATACAAGCTCAGTGATCCCTGTAAAACCCTGGCTCAGCAGTAATAAGATGTCTCTGGCTGATACTAGCCCTTTGCAGATCCTACCATAAACCAACAACTTCTGTTGGCATGGACCACCTTAACTCCAAAGCTAATTCAGTGCATCTTCCTCAGCAGTCCCACACCTGACCCTATCACAGAATCACAGAATCACAGAATCACAGAATCCCAAGGGTTGGAAGGGACCTAAAAAGATCATCTAGTCCAACCCCCCCACAAGAGCAGGGTAACCTACAGTACATCACACAGGAACTTGTCCAGGCGGGCCTTGAATATCTCCAGTGTAGGAGACTCCACAACCCCCCTGGGCAACCTGTTCCAGTGCTCTGTCACTCTTACAGTAAAGAAGTTCTTCCTGATGTTAACGTGGAACATCCAAACATTATTACTAAATTCTGTACCTAGCCCAGTCACAAACTCTAGACACATCCTCCACGTATGTCATCAGCCAGCCTCAGTCCCAAACATACCCCTAGCTTTATCCTCAGAAGGATAGTTCCTGTCAGCCTCAGGCCTGAACCTAACTAAATGGTAGCTTCCAACACCAGCCTTTATACAGGCTGGACGTACTCTTTATCTCACTGGCCTGAACCGAGACTTATTAATACCAGCCATAATTAAGGCCAGCAACCTTAAAATGACCTCCACAATGATGTCTGTCATCCCACATCTTTCAGAATATCTCTTCTGCCAGCTAATATACGTGGAGAGACAGAAGAGATGTATCAAAACTCTTAATTTCTTCAGTGGATAATTAATTATACTACTGAAAAATTATGTACCTGGCATAGTTTGACAAATTATTTAATATCTGTTTTAAAAAATATTTGAAGACAATTTCCATGCAGGTGGTGTAGGGAAATATATTTACCAACAATGAGGAGTTCAGGCTGTGTATATTTCAAGCATATCATACATTAACTGTCTGTTCTTATCTACTTGCTTAATTAAAAAAACCCACTAATATTCTGACCATACTACTGGCAAAGCAGTCTTCCGGCCATCATTTAAAGGAGAAATGCTGTTTATTTCCTCTAAAATATTAAATGCTAAAGAGCTTCTACCTGAACAAAAGTGTAACAATTGCCTATAGTGGAGTATCACCTACAGTAAGTACTTCACACTGCAATACGAAAACCCAGGATAAAACGTAGAACTTCTCTGCTGTAAATTGCTGCACTTCTTAAAAGATGTAAGGAATATAAGACATGGTTATAGTCATGATACACTCTTTTAATTTATACTCAAATTTCACACCTGAATTGCTGCCAGACTTCATTTGGGATACCTGTAATTTTGACCATTGTATTTGTATCAACGCACTTCATATATTTTTCTCCTAACTAATCAATGGGAAGCCATCTACTGCACACAGGCAGCATAAATATTAATTTTAAACCAATATTTTTAAATATTATAAATTTTTGACACTTACCTGAGGCCTCTAAGTTAGGAGTCTAGTCATCTCAGACTCCTACAGTCAACGAAGAGACACAGGCAAAGAGCAATTCAGATCTTAGTTCAGCTGAACCAAACTCTGAAGGTGCCCCTTTTCTGTGTTAACTGTCTACCAAAGCTACTTTGCCTAAATTTTCCTCAAATGCTTCACCTATGTCCCTAATGATAGCTGAGCCTTAGTTCACACCATGTTTAAAGACTGAGAGATAGGTGTTAATCAGCAATCTAATTAATGTATTTGTTTTTTAATTACTGTCTTCAACATTCTACCTGATATTATTGACCTAACAAAGATTAAATATTGAACAAGTATCAACATTTCAATGTAGGAGGCAAAGCCTGATTTTAAAATATGACTTTTTAAAATAAAAAATCATAATTAATCTGTTGCCGTTTTGTGAGTTTGAAGTGATCTTTAAAGATAAGACTTCAGTTATATCTGAACAAAACCCTACAGCTAGCTCAGAAATAGTGAGAAGAATTGTCAGCCAGGATGGCATTCAGGGCACACTTCTAGCTCCTGCAAGAAATCAGGAATGTTAATACAAAAGCACGAGGCTAACACAGCTATTGCACTACTTTACACCTAGGGTACCTCATTTGTAACTTATCTTTTCATTACACAGATTTAAGATGTGCAAAGTGATTAGGATACAAAAGCTTCCAAGCAACTTCAAAAAGTGTACTGAAGTTTACATTGGAGAGCCTTTTTCCAGAATTAATTTTCTTTCAGGAAGGAAAAGAAAAGGAAGATATTCCATATGCAGGCAATTGCTTTGTAGGAAAACTACAGCTGGTGATTCCAGAGATGCTCTGTGCTAAATAAATTTGTGAACAGAAGTTATGAGTGAGTGCTTTTATTTTGATAATGGCACAAGATGCAGCCATGAGTCATAATTCAGTATGTAATTCAATCCCTTGAGGAGCCCTGAAAATTTTGTGAAAGACACTATAGCCTCTGCTAACCTCTATATCCAGAAATTAGGTAGGGTAAGTTTAAAAAAACTCCAGAAGGAAAGAAAGGGGACAGACAGAGAGACCTGCAGAGATAAACAAAATAATCATCAGCAAAGGAATCTCAAGGAAACACCTTTGTTAAGGTTTCATAATAAACTGATAGTGAATCTTGTGTATATCAACGGCAGGAACAGCCTTGTCTATCTTAATAAGTTTCAGAAGATGCCACAAACTTCCTATTTGGAACAGCAAGAAATTAGGAAAGATCTGATGACCTGATTTAAATTGTCAGAGTACAGAATATACTAATGTTTAGAGAACTGTTTTCCTCCTCAGTACAAATGAAAGTAAATGCACTAAGAAAGCAATGCTTTAAAGTTTGCTGTGTAAGCCCTTAGCAGCAATACTCTTCATAAAACTTGTTTCTTAAATTCAGGGCAATAGAGCTAAGCTACCTGCCCCGAGATCTCTTAGCAAGAGCCAGCACTACTGTGTTGGTGCAATGAAGCTGGTCTGAATGAAAAAGAATGAGATTATTTACAATACTTTTGCTAATAATTGATCCTTAAATATATTATTTTCTTCACAAAACATTGCATCTATACATTTTCACATAAAAAGCTTCAACACTGAACTGCTAACCTTGTATATGTTAGAAAGAAATCTCTGTATTATTCAAATGATGTTACCATATAATAATCTATTTTCCTTCATTTAATAATTCTTGTCATTACAGATATTTTTAAATCAACGCTTCATAATTTTTAATTCCTTAATGAAGTTATATTGAAAGCTGCTGCTGTATACTGCCCCTCTCCCCATATGCCTCTTCAGAACTTTTTGCATTTGCTGTACAAGATAAATTCTGTACATTTTTCTTACACAAATTCCATTTTGTCTCCCTATGACAGGTTTTAAAGCTAAGAGATATAATGATTAAAAAATATTTCATTATAATTCAGTGATTCAAATTATTAAACTGGTTTTTTAACATTTAAGCACTTTACTTGCTCAAAGGTCATTTTTCATTACTTTTCTACTTAAAATACAAATAAAGAATTAACTGATTGCAGAGTATTGGTATGGTAACAATACTCTCCATTAATCTGCATACTGAGAAAGAAGGTACAAAACAATGCAAATGGAAGTTCATCCCTTTCTCCCAACTCTAAACAATATCACAATGCCCCAAGTTTAAATAAATAATGATCTACATTTAACGACAGATATACTCCGGAAGAACTATCTACACAGGATGGCCGTCTATTCTGACTATTTCTTCTTCTGTATTTTTCCTCCTTGCCATTAGACCTCACAAGAAAAATACACTATTTTGGGACTTAAAACCAAACATCTCGACATATTTTCCTACACAAATCCCAGTACATGTATATACCTATCCAGTATATGCAGATATCAGATAAGCACATTTTCTGTAAGAAAATGACATTTCATTTCCTCAATTAATTTTATTTACCTTAAAGTGCTTCAACACTATACACGTACTAGGAAATGTTCTCAAATTATTTTCTTTTGGTTTTCATTTACTCTTTTCAATAGTACATCTTTACAATTACTTGACAGGAATTCTCAATGCTGACATAGACATACAGCAAAGCAATTCCAAACATGTCCTTTCAATGTAACTACTCTTACAGTTATGATTCAACGAGCAACACACTTGAGAAGACAGAGGGTTAGATTAAAAGTACTGGATCTGGAACTATCAAAAAGCCTTACCATGCATCACTTGTAGACTTGGTTTAGGTTCTTGAAGATGCTCTACAGTAGTGTTCACTAAAATTGCAGAACAGTAAAAAAAAAAAAAAAAAGTATTATAGTAAGCAATAATACACATATTCTAAAGCATAGCAATATTTAATCACATTCATAAATCATTTAAATTTTTGCTTTAATGGAGAAAAATTAAATCATTTAGAAAGTAAAAAATGGTGCTTCACAACATAAAAGCATGTCTTTATATATGCTTAATGTTTGTAATACTTCTAGAATCAGGAAAAGAAACTAATAACTAAATCATCAGTGAACTGGAATGTGATCATCTCTTTGGTCATGTCTGTATGCTGTCTTTTGTGTCTCAGGGAAGAAGTCTTGGCCCAAAGCTACTTAGTTAAGTCTAGCCTGATCAAGGCTTATATTCCCCAAAGAGGATCTATCACACAAAGCCTATATATATCTCATGTATAGAGTGTAGCTTTGGAGTGAATCACCGTTTCAGTTCTACACTCCTCAGATAAGCTTGGGGCCTATGAGCAAAGTCACTTGTGTGCCATGGTCTTGTACTTGTCTGTTCTTTAGTGCGGCTGGATATCACAAGCTCTAGCTGAAAATGAGTACAGCTTTACTGTTACTACATTCTCCTCAAATCAACCTACTCCCTGCTGCCATATTCAGTTCAAACCAATGCCTTGCCAGTAAAGCAAGATGGTTCCCAAATCGGGATCAGAATTAATTCAGATGTCATCATCTACTGCTTACATAAACTTGTTTCAAGTCACTGCAACTACAGCATCACCTATATGGACATTTGTCATGCAGGATTACATCCTAAAACACTATTAGAAGGTTTAGTTACTTGTAAGACTTCAGATGTTAAAGCATCACAGATGAAAATGACAGAGTTATTAAAATTCTTTGAACATCTGTATCCTGAATGAAAAACTAGTAATTTTTAATTCTCTTCCAGTATTTTGGCTTTTGTGAGTTCTGCAGCCTAAGGATAGTCAAGCATGATAAAACAATTAAAATTACACTTCATAAAGCAAAGCCTAAAGTTGCTCACATAATACAAAATACAGTTGCTGCATTTCACATCTCTTCACTATTCAAGCAATCATCTTTCTACATTATGATTCCTTACAGATGCGAAACATGAACTTTGCAAATCATGACATGACAAAGGGAAGGTACCCTGTGAAACACAAATTGCAAGTACTGATTTCATTTCAATATTTAGTTAGTAAAGTTCATGTCTCTATGTTTTAATGAATTGTAACATTCGTTTCAGCCAAGCTGCTGAAACCAGAAATAAAATCTGATTTTTCTTACAGTCTGTACTTACCTTCATATGGTTTAATGTTTGCAACTGATCTTGTGGACAATTCTTTAATCTAGAATAGGGAAGACAGATAAATTAATAGTTACAAATGTAAATGATCAATATCTAAAAATGAACATTTAGTACAAAATACCTAGTTTCAGTACCATTCCATAATAAATTATTGTTTATGATTTGGGGAGAAAAATACTACTTTTGTGGAACTCTCTTCTACTGCTTAATATGTATTTCATTCATGCTTAATGACTGCTGAAGACTTATTTCTGTTTGTTGTCTTATGTGGACTTACACTTTGTAACCCTATTTTTTACAAACTATAAAGTGAAATGAGAGCAGGCTTATAGACCACTTCAGCACTCACAGCTTCCATACTTTCTGCTTCAGCAATTCATGTTCAATTTTGCAAGCCCAGCTCCACTCCAGGGAAACACTTAATTACACTTTTATTTGAAATGTATGAACGGTTCTCGAGTCTGCTCTACAGTTCTATTTGACACCCAAGACATGCACTGAATGAAACTGAGAGCGTAGAGGAAACTATCTGGCTGTAATTCAGTCTAAAGAAAACAGTAAACTTGTGAATCCACTACACACAAATCACTGAGGTGCTGAAGCATGTCCAAAGACCAAGGCAGTTGATGAAGGGTCTAGAGAGCAAGTTTTATTAGAAGCAGCTGAGGGAACTGGGGTTGTTTAGTTCAGGGGAGACCTTATTGCTCTCTACAATATCTGAAAGGAGGCTGTAGTGAGGTGAGTGTTGGCCTCTTCTCACAAGTAACAAGCCACAGGACAAGAAGAAATGACCCCAAGTTGAGCCAGGGGAGCTGTAGGTTGGATATCAGGAAAAATTTCTTCATTGAAAGTGCTGTCAAGCATTGGAACAGGCTGCTCAGGGAAAGCAGTGGAGTCCCCATCCCTGGAGGTATTTAAAAGATATTTAGATGTGGTGCTTTGGGACATAGCTTAGTGGTGGACTTGGCAGTGCTGGGTTTATTATTGGACTCCATGATCTTAAGGGTCTTTACCAACCTAAGCAGTTCTATGATTAAAACAATGTTCTGCACTCCAATTCCCCAAAAAGAAGTTCAAGCCGTACAGACACAGTCAATATGCGACCAGAGATATATCAAAGATCAAATGCTAGTAAAATGTTTCTCTGTGTTTTATGCTCTCTGAAACATCGAATGCTTCACAAAACAGACCTGCTTCTTCTGAGTAATAATCAGATCATTCTGCTCCTGTAGCCTCTGCCCCAACTCTTCTATCCTCCTCTTGTAAAAGGCATTATTTTTATTCAGGTCTTCTCTCACTGATAATTTAAGTTTCTCAATCTGTGACAGCAGCTAGAAAGCAATCAGAAGAAAAGTAACTTCATATTATTATAGGAAATACTGTAATTCTAAACAGTTTAAACAAGCAAATGTCATGCTTAAATATTTTTAACTTTTCTTTCCCCCCATAAAAACCTTAATGTCTCCTGTGGTTTCATTGGGATTCACATATTTTACAGCTGTCAGGATCATTTTTTATTTACACAAGGAAGACTACCTAAATCTCAATACAAAGAAAAGGACATGCATACACATTGCTGAGATTGCCTAAAAATAAGATTGCAGGAAAAAGCATACAAATCTACAAAAGTATTTGGTTATAAATACTATCAAATAATGTAATCAAATAAGGAGATGAGATATGAATTTGCATGAAAAACCCATTAGCTCTGAATGTAGAAGAAAGGGAACAATATGTTTTAAGTGCACCATCCCAAAAGTAATACTTACATTACTCCTCCCTTATTCTATTCTTGCATTGTATGTGGGTGTATCAATAACTACATCCTTTTTGGGGAATGTTCCATGGTTCCTCCCCACTGCTTTCTTGCCAGAGGAGGAGAAGCATTGGTCAGACCACTATGATCTGCTCAGTTCTTACATGCTCACGCAGATGAAAGGAAAATGAAAGGAAAAGAAGCAAGAGAAACAAAGCTGGAAAGAGATTAAAAAGAAATGCAGACATAAAAAAAAATCTGAGGAATAAAGCTCTGTATAGTAAAATACATAAACTGATGCAAAATAAAATGCCATGGTGTTTTTTCCTGGAAAAGCTGAACGGATTCTGCATTAGAAAGCTGCAACTAAAAAAGCAGCAGAGAAGTGACAGAAAAGAAGAAAAAAAAAAAGACTGAGCATAGGTACATGGCAGCAGAAGGTACAGGGCAGATGAAAGCTACATGTTGGCAAGTTATATCTCAACTTTCCAGCATATCCATGTAACACAGAAAACACTGTATAATGACACAGTCCTTGAAGAACTAACAATAAGCTCTTCAGAAAAGAGATACAGTTTCAAGTGGATAACAGGAACACAATGGACTTGTCAGATTCTTAAGTGACAAATTCTGTTTCAGCCTTAGCCTTGACTGAAACCTCAAGCTCCTAGCATAACTGAAAGAAAAAGGTAATAAACAGGTCTAAGAGACTCTTACAACTCTTGATATCTAGGCTTTCTAATGCAACAGATGTATTACAGCATATTCAGAACTACTGAAAGGGTAATAAAGTAAGAAAAAAAATCTCCCGTTAGTTGGTTTGCTGTGCCACTTACCAGGGACTTTTCTGTCTCATGGTCATGATTTAGGGCTTGTATTCTAGATGTCCACTTATTTTCCTGCATAGATGAAATTAATATTTACTCCTGTTAACAATGCATTACCGTTTAGTTTGATATATGTAGCTTTACTTTTCTAAATAAAGCATAAACACTGAAAAGATTACTGATGATATGAAACTTGAGTAACCCCATATTTAAGACCTAGAACAGTCATCAGCATGTTTTATACATCTGAGTATGGTTTTCTTACCAATCACTCTAGAAACTACATATTTGCTCCTTAATTTGCATCCATAGTAACTGTAAGAAATACACTAGTATTTTGATGCATCTCTGTGTATTAACAATTAGAGTAGTAGGCGCAGAGCTTTTTTCCCCAAAAATAATGTCATTTCAAGTACTCATTAGCAATGAATTTTGTGTAATGTTGATTAAAAAAGGTATTAATATATGAATTTCAGAGTGAAGTGAATCTTCCTTGATGAAATAAAAAAATACCCATAAAGTAAAACTAACTGAAGTATCTAAACTTCTGAATGTTTAGATACTTCATCTTGATACCGGTAGCTTTATATATCAGCAATATACAAAGATGTTCACATTCCAAGAACCATGAAATGTATAATGCATGTCTCAAAGTGTCAAAAAAAGGAGTAAAAAGGTTTGTGGGTATTTCCAAAGGCCTCACACTCTTTTTTTTCTTTTTTTTTTTTTTTTTAACAGGAACAACCTGGACATGCAGGTAAGTCTCAGAGCAATGCAACAACCTTGGCCGCTGTGGCCCTTTCTATCTCAATCCTTACTACAAGTGGGACTTTGGATTGCCCAATTGATTTGCATCAGCACCGGCATCCATGCTGGTCAGATGACATAGTCCTGGTACAGAAGTTTAACCTGCCAAGCTGAAGTGCTCCATACGGCCCAAAAACCTTGTGTTGACAGATCCCATCAGAAAGTTTCTCAACTTTTTTTTTTTTTCATCTTGGATAATGGACAATTCCAATTTTTAAGTGGCCTCACAGATGAGCAGACATAAATGCTCTATCAGAGCACTCTGGAACTGAACTGAAAGCATACTGGGTAATACTAGTTATATTTAATCACAAAGAATAAGAGAATATAAATAAATAACAATTAGTTCATTTATAAAGCATAAGCGAAATAATGCCTCGATCTTCATTATAAAGGTTGTACTAAATAATAGTAAATCTTCAAAAAGGAGATAGTGTGGGCCTTGAGAGAGATGACAATTTTATTTACGTATTTAAAACCGTATTCAGAGATGTACAAAAGTAAAAAGAACACAAGTAGTCTGTCAAAAGCAATACATTAAGTTATAGTGTTACCTGTTTTTCAAGAAGCTTGACAAGGCTGCGATAATCCTGAGGACTCTGAGGTTCCTCTTCTGTAAAGTCCTGGCTGTCTTTCAATGTCCCTAAGTTGGATTTTTGTGGCATACTGGACTTTCGTAATTCTACCAGTTGCTAGAAGGAGGCGAGGGAGGGAGGGGGAGGAGAGAATTTAGCAACCTGCATACACATTTTATTATTTAATACACAATTTACTTCAAACATAACTATACAGAGACTGCATCAGATACTCTTCACATTTATAATGAGTTCAGCATTTATCGAGTTTCACATAATTATTAATATATACATCTAACATAAATACGCCTTGCAAGTGCACACAGGACATAGCAGCTACAAAATACAAGCTACTCTGGTAATACTGTGCATATTTGTTTTCTGACCCACCTATACTTCTACAGCTCTCTTTCTGGTGAAAATTATGGAAAGCATTTCTAGAGCATGCATTGAAAACACATGCAGTTATACTGTCAGGACTATAACCCAGCAGTTAGTCGCCTCCATGCCAGTTACAAGAATATTAGTGTAAGCACACCTAACAGACATCAATCATATCTACCCATCTGTAAACAGACATTCAAAGGTTGAAGAGTAAGAAAAAACTGACATAGTTGCTGAAGGCATAATTAGTTCATCTAGAACTATTCATTCATCTATTTAAAAAAGAACTGAAATTATGTTCCTAAAGCACCAGTATACAAAGATAGAATTATGGCTATCATCAAACCATTATTTTTAGAGTTTTGTAAGAAGACCTCTAAGATGACTACATCATGTTTCAAATATGTGAAGTTCACTGCCATCTATTATAAGGGATTCATGCCTTAAAATGTTGGAAAATGTAAATCACTTACATTTTCTAATGTTGAATTTCTTGAAGACAACTCTTTAAGCTCTTTCATAAACATCTCTTTCACTTTTTCTATTTCATCAGCCAATTTCTCTTTTTCCTCCTCTTTCCATTTATGAAATGACTGCAGAATTTCTTCTTCTTTTGATTTTTGCTGTTCACATTCCTGAAATTATATGAAAAGAATTATTTGTTATTTTTCCGCACATGCAATACCAATTCAAGCACCCAAACTATGTGTGGGAAGCAGTCACTTCCAATGCGCAATACTCTCACATTAAAAAACATAAAATCCACCAGTTTCAGAAGAATTTTGGGGTAACTACACATTTTGCTATATTTTGGTAAGACATTTTGGTAGTTCATTATTTTTCATTGAATAACACATGAACAACCTTAGTTGGTCATATCAAAGATCTGCTTAATTCAGCATCCTGTTTCTCACAGAGACCATAAGCATTTAGGTGGGAAAAGATAATACCAGGGCAAACACACACATTCTCCTTAATAGTCTCCAAGCTGCCAACTGTTTCCAGCTCAGAGGACTTCCTCAGCCAGACAGAGTTTTGTAAACTCAATAACCTTCAATACATTTCTCTTCATACACTTTTGCAGTTATCCCTTGTGGCTGTGTCAGCTTTTAGCAACTGCAACATCTTTTGCCAATGAGATCCACAAGTTGAATGAAGAGGCAAGTTTTGAGGGTTTTTTTGTCTGAATCTGGCTCCTGCTAGGTTCATTTGATGGATGCCAAGTCCTTAACTGGAAAAGAAAGTGAATTATTAATACCTATGCACTCTATGTAACTCATCATTTTGCAGCCATCAGTATCTCACCCTCCATCTCCACCGAGCCATTGTCTCTTTTTCAGACTGACAACTCTTAGCATGCTCAGTCACTCTAAATACAGATTGATCAACTTTGTAGACCATCTCCATAACTTTTATTATAATAACATATCATATTTGAGATGAAGGGACTAGACCCACACATATAATTTAGGCTGTGGCTTGCACAGCCATTTTTCAGACTAATTTGTAATATTTGATTTTCTTTGCTGACTGCTATTAACCACTGGGCTGATGCTTCCATGGAACTATGTATCTATCACAACCTTAAGATCTTCTCCTTCAGTAATAAAACTCAGCTCAGAGACCATAACTTTGTAGACAAATTTAGAACTATTTTTTCCCATATACAGTTAACCCACTTTATCTGTTAAATTATCATTCCACTACCTAGTCATGCACTTTTCTATAGTCCTCAACTTGTCTGAAGTCCTGCATTTCACCGCCCAGAATATACACACTTCGTAGGCAATCCCTACATCTTTCCATCACAGATTCACTCTGAATTTGTTCTCTGGCTAATTATAACAAGCAATCATTGTACAGTCATGAAGAATGGGGTCTTCCGCATCCTTTCACCTCAAAGGAGTAGAAGTGACCAAGAATGGGAAGTATGACAGGTTTTATCCAAATTCCCTCCAGCAGTGTTATCCTAAAAAAAAAAAAATAATCAAAGGGAAAGATCTGCTCTTTCAGTCAGAAGACAACAACACAATGATATCTGAATTGACAGTGGGTGTCAGTCATGGCAGACAAACTGCAACCAGCCACACTTCACATTCCTATCTTCCCTGAAATGCCAGAAAAACACGGAAGATTTGAAAGCTCCTTGCTGTGTAACACTGCAGGCTGCAGGTTCAGGACATTTCAGGTAGTCCACTTGTAGTTAGGAGTCTCAGCTAAAACAAGTGACTTCAAAATAGACCCCATAGGCACTAAAAAGTGTACACTGCCCTGTTACGCACACTCCAAGTCCCATTTCATAAGAAGAACAATTCATTAGGGGCAGGAGAAATATATAATTGCTGTACCTCTCAAAAGTGAGGTACGGAATGAATGAGTAGCATGCCTAGCACATATTCACACAGGGCTTACATTCCTAAGTAAAACTCTAGCCATGTTCTTCATCTGGTAATTCAGTACTTTTGAAAATGGAAAAAAAAAAAAACCAACAAAACAAACCAAACCAGGAAGCTGAAAGAAAAGGGGAAGAAGAAGACTGGATAAAGAAGAGTCTGAAGCAGTGTTCAGGGAAAGAAACACTACATGTTTTACAGAAGACCAGATTTTCCTCTGAAAACAAGGAAGAAAATAATTAATGATATCTGTGTTTTCTTTATTTAAATTCAAAATGCAAGGTTGCTTTCAAAATATAATGGTTGGCTTTATGTTTGAAGCTCCTCATACTCCCCTAGGAAAGCCATTTAGAAGTTCTAAATATTGAGAGAAGGTTCTCACAAGTCAGGTTAACAACCACAAAACACTGCTTTTGAATGTAATATAGGGCAAACTGCAACACAAAGATCAAAATTTAACTCAATCATGGGACATATTTGTTTCTTATACCAAGAATTTGCTCCTCAAACTGAAGCACAAAGCCTTTCCACTGCTAAAAAAAAGATAATCTACCCCTATTTCTATAGCAAATAATGATTGTATTTACTTGAACAGAAATGCAAGCTGTGAGATGACCTGAAATTACCGAAGTTGAAAAACAAAAAAAGTAATTATACAAGTAACTTAAGAGACTCTATTTTCTCTTTCTGAGCCAGTAAGTATACTTAGAAGATTCAGTATAATACTAAACAAAGCCTTGCATGTGATTACAAATAGATAATTACTGCTTTTAAATCATTCTGGTTCAAGGTCTCTTCATTCACATAGCAGTAGCTAACACTACTTTCTCCTTTCGCTCTCTGGTCAGCCAAATCCTAAGGGTTTACAGACCAACATGCAAGCTCCAGACTGCTTTGTTTTTTCTCAGTCTCTCTTCCTTGAACTGGTTTACATCCCTGTTAGACAGTAAAGTTCTCCACGGCAAAGAACTACTCAGTTTGTAATGTCACATATAAAATCACAGTTAGATCTAAGAAAGACTTACACACTACAAAATATTATTATGCCAAAAATAGCTTGTATTTCCCCACAGCAAGGCAATTTTATTTGCTTCAGTAACAGCCTATACAGCTTATGAACTGGCAAGTGCTCACAGAAGTGCTTCCTCAAGTATTCATTTAAAATATGTCTAAAATGAAAGTAACGAGAAAGTGGTTGTAAGAATTATATAATATTATTAGATATTATAATATTAGAGCCTTGGGCAACATGGTCTAGGGTGACGTGTTTCTGCCCATGGCAGGGGGGTTGGAACTAAATGATTTTAAGGTCCTTTCCAACCCCAGCCATTCTATGATTCTATAAATTACCTAATGCCCAAGCACATCCCTGCCAGAGAGGAAAGTTGTAGATATGTTTTGTTCTGTTCCAGTTACAAAATGAATTAGCACAGTCCAAAGTACTAATGTTTTTGAGACGTTCACATTACTTAGCACATGTTACCTTAGAAAACCTGACCACGTTAGCCTGCTGTTCAGCCTCTAACTGGGATTTGGTGAGCTGCAACTGCTCCTTCAGTTTATCAATCTCATCCTGCAATTTGTCTGTCTTTGCTTTCCTCTTCTGCTCTGCTTAAAGGAAACACAGATTTTTAAAATATTTGTTGTAATTTCTATAGATGTGATACTGCAAATGCATTTCTATAGTGTTTCAGTAGCATCTTCATGAAGTGTGGCTCTCTTAGACCACTTCCCTCCCACTACTATGATTCACCAAAGATATTCTTAAATATGTACGTGTTTAACTGCTAACTTATCCTCAAAGACTGAAAATACATGTATCAATGACATGTGAAATAGTTTATACAATATTTAAAAGAAAAAGTATTCTATAATTTCAAAGTAATCTAAGCAACACAGACTCAAAAATGACACGTGAAGGACAAAGTGAACCTCATTAATTCAATTCTGATAAGTTTAATTTATTATTCTAAATAACTTTTGTAAGGAATCCATTTGGAATACAACTCATTATTTATCTGCAATGAGTCAGGAAGAATGTCACTGTAAAAAACCCATGTTAAATATGCAAAAAATATAGCAATCTTTAATCTTGAAACATTTTAGTAATTTACCAAGGATTTACTAGCCCATCATCTGGGAATCTGAGCACAAGGCAGAATATTATTTCAGAAATAACTGTATGGAGTATTTCCCTCACATTTCAGCCATTTCAGACTAATTCTTTGTATAATAATTAATTCTACTGTTTCTGCAGCATCTTCCACTACCATTTTTATCAAGCGTAAAGCACACAAGCTTTCTTCTTCCAATATATTAACGCTTACTCAGATGCTTACCCAGACCCTCTCACTCTTCCTGCTGTTTTATTTGCCTGACAAGCTACAGTTCAGACCCCACTAGATTCTTCCCTCTCTTTCTCCTCCCAAGCGCTCTTTTTTCCTAACTCATTTCTAATAACTGCCATTTGTCAATACTTATTAGTCCTTAGCAATAAACCATAAGCATGCAGCCTAACAGGAAGGAGAGAATTTAGAGATAAGCGAAACAAATTTTGAGAGCATTGCTTTTCAAAATAAATATTTTTCAATTCAGAGAGGCAAAAGTATGTAAATTAGTGGTATAGCAACAGAGATTATCATAAATACCTGAAGTTAGATTATTCTTGATAGTTTCTCTTTCTCACTATATTTTAGTCAGTTTAGTTCACGAGAGTCTGATCACATTCAAACTTTTTTCAGGTGAGCTGGATTATTATATGACTGATAATTCATATACATACATATATTCACAAAATGTATTGTCCCTAGTGCAATTTATTCATTTTACACACACCTTCATAATACACACACCTACACACAAAAAGTGTGCCCTGAAGTCTGCTACTGACTATTCAGTGGAAATATTAGTTTGAAAAGGGACTGTAAATATGGCACACAATTTTTTGTTAATTATTTTCTATAAACTGAAACATGTCACCCAATACATTTTGTTAGTCAGTGTTGCTTGCATTTACACAAATTGGTATCTGCCACCTAAAAATGGAACCAAAAATCATTATTCCCAGTTACACAAAATCATGAACTGCACATCCTCACTGTATCACATATACCATTTATCTTAATTTTTTTGATAATATTAAAGTACATACCAATCTGAGATTCTTCTGGATGACGTCTTTGCATGTGACTTTGTAAAAAGGAATAGTTCATAAAAGCCTTTTCACAAAGCTGACACTACAAAAAGTAAAAAAAAATAAACAAAACCATGTTAGTTATTGTTAGTAACATCTGTTTGGCAAAACAAGCTCAAATTCAAATATACACCACAGATAAGACGTGAGTATGCAAGGAAAAAGTAAGACAACACTATTCAGCAAAATAAACATTGACTCCAGCCAGCTAACAGCTCAGGTACTCCTAAGATTCTTGTATCACAGCAAAGGCGAGCACCACACAGCTGGAAAAAAACCCAAGAAAGATGGGTTTGACTATACTTGAGTTTTCAGAAGTTCAGACACTTCAAGATAAGGTAACAGTATATCGGTTTGCAAGAAAAGGTACATATATTAGTATGCTAACTAGCACTCTTCTGAAGCATAAAGCTGTTTTCAATTACTGTTCCTAAAACGTACTTACTATTTTTTAATTTCAAGTCAGATTTTAAGTCAAATTTGGATCCTACTCATTTAAAATTTTCTTTTTTTTTTTTTTGGTTCACCTTCAAAGTCCATCTCAGTAATGTTCAGAATATTAAAAACAGATGGGCAGTACAAGGACAGAAGCTACACCTACAGATTTTGCATTGCAACATACTGGTAAAACTATGAATCAGAGCCCAAATCACTTTAGGCAGGGTTGCTTCTTACTTCTTTTTCATACTCCTTCTTTTCGAATAAATACATTTCAATAAACCACAAATGCTCAGCTGAGGCCTTTTTCCTTATCAGTGTAATATGACTGTGAATGACTTAACAGATTCAAGATCTTGTCACCATACTCAAATTCCCAGATTTCATGTAATATTTACACTACTTCCACTGATAGTCAGGTATCCTATTAAATACGTCTTTCAGCAAACCCTAAAGACATGAATTATTAAGACAAATTTTGTTGAACAAATACAAAAAAAAAGTGCTAACATAAAACCATAGTAAAGAGGGAGAGTATGGCAGCAAAGCATTACTGCCAACCAAGAGGGATCTTACAGTGGAACAGATTGTACATGATTTATGGAATGAAATTGGCTGTGAAATAATGTTATCCATTCAAGCACAAACTTCATGTCAGTTTGACTTGCTGGCAGTGAAAGCAAGCTCTTACTTCAGGAGACAGGTTTAACACAGGGAATATTCAGGTTTTGAATTATGTGACATTATTCTTGCAACTATTTTTCACAGAGTTAGACACAATGTGCACTTCATGCCTACACTGTGCCTGAGAATGTAAGATTTCTGAACCAAGTATCAAAAAAGTGAAAAACTTATTTAAAATTAAATGTGCACTACTCAGATGAAGGTATGGCCAATGAGTCTTAAATTTAGGACTTACAGGTACCAAGTATCATTTTATAGTAGTATTTCGATTGTGTGGAAGACAACTTCCTTCTGCAAGTAATAGGAACAAGGAGAGGTGCCATGCTTGACCTCATGCTCACCAACAGGGAAAGGCTGGTTGGAAATGTGATGCTCCAGGGCAGCCTTGGTTGTACTGATCATGAGATGGTCAAGTTCGAGATCCTCAGGACAGTGAGAAAAGCGTGCAGCAAGCTCGCTGCCCTGGACGTCAAGAGAGCAAACTTCAGCCTCTTCAAGAACCTGCTTAGTAGGTTCCATGGGATACAGCCCCAGAGGGCGGGGGGGCCAAGACTGTTGATTGATATTTAAGGCTCACCTACTGCAAGCTCAGGAGTGTTGCGTCCCAACTAGAAGGAAGTGCAGTAGGAGGGCCAGAAGACCTCCTTGGATGGATAAGGAACTGCTGAGGAAACATAGAGGGGGAAAAAGAGGCTTTTAAAAGGTGGAAGAAAGGACAGGTGGCCTGGGAAGAATACAGGGATGTTGCCAGGGAAGCTAGGGACCAGGTTAGGAAAGCTAAGGCCCAGTTAGAATTAAACTTGGCTAGGGATGTGAAAGAGAACAGGAAGGGATTCTATAGGTACACTGCAAATCAAAGACAGACTAGGGACAAAGTGGGCCCTCACGGGAAGCTATTGGGAGAACTGGCTACCCTGGATTTGGAGAAGGCTGAGGTTCAGAATGACTTCTTTGCCTCGGTCTTCACTGGCAAAGGCTCTGACCACACCACCCAAGTCTTGGAAGGCAGACACAGGGACTGTGAAAATGAAGATCTTGGGCCCACTGTAGGAGAGGATCTGGTTCGAGACCATCTTAAGAACCTGAATGTGCAGAAGTCCACGGGACCTGAAAAAATCCATCTGCGAGTCCTGAAGGAGCTGGCGAATGAAGTTGCTAAGCCACTGGCCATCATATTTGAAAAATCATGGCAGTCAGGTGAAGTTCCCGAAGACTGGAAAAAGAGCAATATCATGCCCATTTTCAAGAAGTGGAAAATGGGAGACCCAGGGAATTACAGACCAGTCAGTCTCACCTCTGTGCCTGGCAAAATCTTGGAGCACATTCTCCTGGAAGGCATGCTAAGGCACATGAAAAACAACAAGGTGCTTGGTGACACCCAGCATGGCTTCACTAAGGGGAAATCCTGCCTGACCAATTCGGTGGCCTTCTATGATGGGGCTACAGTACAGGGGTAGAGCAGTTGATGTCATCTACCTGGACTTGTGCAATGCGTTTGACACTGTCCCACATGACATCCTTGTCTCTAAATTGGAGAGACATCAATTTGATAGGTGGATCACTCAGTGGATAAAGAACTGGCTGGATGGCCGCACGCAGAGGTGTGGTCAATGGCCCATTGTCCAGTAACCAGTAATGAGTGGTGTCCCTCAGGGATCGGTGTTGGGACCAGTCCTATTCAACATCTTTGTTGGTGACATGGACAGTGGGATCGAGTGTGCCCTCAGCAAGTTTGCCGATGACACCAAGCTGTGTGGTCTGGTTGATACACTGGAGGGAAGGGATGCCATCCAGAGGGACATTGACATGTTTGTGAGGTGGGCTGATGCCAACCTTATGAAGTTTAACCATGCCAAGTGCAAGGTCCTACACCTGGGTCGGAGCAATCCCAGGCACAGCTACAGGTTGGGCAGAGAAGAGATTCAGAGCAGCACCGTGGAGGACTTGAGGGTGTTGGTTGATGAAAAGATGAACATGAGCTGGCTTCAGTGTGCGCTCACCGCCCAGAAAGCCAACCGTATCCTGGGCTGCATCAAAAGGAGTGTGACCAGCAGGTCGAAGGAGGTGATCCTGCCCCTCTACTCTGCTCTCCTGAGACCTCACCTGGAGTATTGTGTGCAGTTCTGGTGTCCTCAACAGAAAAAGGACATGGAATTCTTGGAACAAGTCCAGAGGAGGGCCACGAGGGTGATCAGGAGACTAGAGCACCTCCAGTGTGAAGACAGGCTGAGAAAGTTGGGGCTGTTCAGCTTGGAGAAGAGAAGGCTGCATGGAGACCTCATAGCAGCCTTCCAGTATCTGAAGGGGGCCTAAAAGGATGCTGGGGAGGGACTCTTCATTAGGGACTGTAGTGACAGGACAAGGGGTAACGGGTTAAAACTTAAACAGGGGAAGTTTAGATTGGATACAAGGAGGAAGTTCTTTCCTGTTAGGGTGGTGAGGCACTGGAATGGGTTGCCCAAGGAAGTTGTGAACTGGTGATGTTCAAGGCCAGGTTGAACAGAGCCTTGGTTGACATGGTCTAGGGTTAGGCATGCCTGCCCATGGCAGGGGTGTTGGAACTAGATGATTTTAAGGTCCTTTCCAACCCTAACTATTCTACGATTCTATGATTCATGGTTAAACTTACAGTAGTGGTGGATTAAGTCATTAAATCTGAATTCCAAAGCATGGTTACATAAAACATAAAATGTATCTCCACTAAAACAGACAAGTAACTATTTACAGACTCCGTTGCAAAACAGACAAGACTTTAAGGTGATGGAATATGAAGTACCCCCTCAGGAGTAAAACCCCTATTATCTGGCACTGCAGATCACTCCATATCATGGCATGGATAAATAACACACGATTATTGTTTATCACACAGTTATTATTTACTGATCACACTGCTACTCTGCGCTTACAAACCCTAGGAAGAGTTTCATTTACCTTTCATTCACACACACTCAGAACCCTTGAAACACTGTAGGAACTGCAAGAACTGTTCAATATCACTCCCTGGACTTAACTTTTCCCACATGAACCTAAATAACTTCGGGAGACAAGAATTTTCTATCAAAGAAAAGAAAAAAGGGGAACATCAGATGTTTACTTTATACGAAATGAAATTAAAAAAAGGAAATGGCTTTTCCATGTCTGCTTTATTGTAATGCCACTGAACAGAAGCTTAGTGATGAGCCAAGTTCACTGCCATGTTCTTCAGCTGCCACTGAGACAGCTGTACTCTACAAATATTTCAGGAAAACTTGGAAATACTTAGCTGGCAATCACAGTATCAGAATTATTTCAGTTCATACATAAAATGATGCATGCAGTCAGTTTTCTTGTGCAACACAGCGCACACAAACTGCTCTGTTTGGCTTTTGAAAATTATACCAGCTTGTCCTTAAGACTAACACTTATATGCATTTAGACAAGGTTTCCATGAAGTCTACCATATGTATAGCTCTAGTCTTGGGGCAGAAGGTATTTCTTCCCTTACAGAAACACCTGAACCAACTTAGCTGATGTCTTGAAATATTAAACTCTACTAGCTTGCTGAAATTGGTATCACACTGTGGGATAAGACTGGATGTACTATAAGAAAATTTTTGTTGGTTCTGTATTACAACTATTTAATTGATCAAGGAGAATTTCAACAACCAGAACTATGAGTACCCAAAGAATTAATAAAACACAAACAACAACAAAAAAGCCGAACTATAACTTTAAACTGATAGACACAAAGAGCTAGCCTAAAATCACATCAAGTCTGTCCAGTGTACTCTCCAGACTTCAGACTACATTTCAAGCTGCAATCTGCTTCCTGTGACCTGTTGAAAAATTCTGAAGCTGAAAAATATTTAAACCAAACTGTGACACCCAGAACACAAAAACCCCTCCCCCCCAAAAAAAAGAGTGCCGTAACACAGGGAGACAGAACAGCTATGCACTAAGGCTCTTAAGAAAACCCTTAAGGAACAGATTGTTGTGGAGTTAGAGATTAGCTACCTCACTTGGGCTCTTTACCATAATGCCTGAGTCACTTCTGAGTCACATACGCAAGCAGAAACTTTGCGCCTAGAGAATGTTACTGAAGGAAAGTGGTAACTTGCAGACAGGTAAGTTACTGCCTAGCACCAGTTCTGATGTACTTGCCCTGCGTGTTTTCTGACCGTGTAGTTGATACAAAAGGAAAGACAGCAACAGAAAGTAGCAACATATTTATCACAGGTTTTGTATGTGTGTGTATCTGACACTTCAGACACATCAAAAGCAAATCCAAGAATAAAAAACACCTGTTAGTAAAAAGAGGGTTTGTTAAAGATGGTGCAGCACTCTCCTGAATGTCTGTGATACCAACTGAAAAGATGAGAGGCAAAGCACCTGCAGGCAATGCACTCCAATTTTGTAAGGTCACCAGTCCCTGCAGCTCCAGCCTTTCAGCCAGCAAGTGAATGCACTCAGGCAGAGCAGAGCTGCGCTGCTGCCTATCCCTGGTAAGCTGTAGGTTACTGGGCCACCAGGACCTCTCCTCTCACCTGGTGGTAGCTGGCTCGGGCCTCCAGCATCATCTGCTGGGTGCTGATCATCTTCTTCCTCCGCCGGCACTCCTCCTTTAGCACCTTGATCTCCTGCGTGCGCTGTGTCATTTCCTTGCCCAGCTGGTCGCGCTGGGCCAGGGAGCCTCGCAGGGCCTCCTCCAGGCTGCCGAGTTGGGCGCTGAGGTACTCCTGGGAGTGCAGTAGGTACTCGGTGCAGAGCTGGGCCAGGCGCAGCAGCTTCAGCAGCAGCGGGTCGGCGGGGCCCTGGCAGTGCGGGCAGCGCTCCCGCTCGGCGCTGCAAAAGGTGACGTGCTCCAGGTGCTCCTGCAGGGCCGCCACGTCCCCCTCCCGCGACACCCGGCACACGTCCACGGCACTCAGCCGCCGCCAGTCCGGGCCCTCATGGCGGTCGCGGAACTGGAAGGCGGGAAACGGCACCGACCCCGCGCCGGCGCCGGCTCCCCCCACCGCCAGCGGGTAGTAGGCGCGCTCGGTGAAGGGCTGCGAGGAAGAAACACGGCTCAGCATGGGCCGGCGCCCACCCCATCCCACCGCCCGCACTGCCTACAAGGCGCTCACCATGGCCAGGATCCGTCCCTCGGGCTCCGCTCAGCGCCGGCGTCCGCCGCGTTACTATAGCAGCCTCAGCCTGCGCGGGGGAGAGGCGGGAGTGAGGCCCGGCCCCGCCGCCTCCTGCCGCCCCGCCGTCCCCCGACACATGGCACACACTCCTCCCCCCCCCCCCCCCCCCCCCCCCTCCGAGCGGGTCCTCGGATCCGCGACCGACATAAATCCCGTTCACTTCACCATCCCAGCATCGTCTTCCCCCAGCACCTCCACGTTCTCCTAGCAGCGATCCGCTAACCAGCCCCCTCCCGCGGACCCCTGTGCGGGCACCAGTGCATCCTTTACTGTCCTCACGCATGACACGCAACAACAAACACTATTTCACTTCGCTGCATGGATGCTCCCCACTCACCACCCTGTCCCTCCGTACTGCTCCTGACTCACAAACCTTTCTCACTCTACCACATTACAGTCTACTGTTGTGCTGTCCCAGGCCCTTCTCCAGCCTCACCTACTCATCTCCCAGATGTGGTGACACCTGTCATGTCCCCACCATCAGCTTATGATACATATGCCATTTCTCTGCACATCTGCTTCATGTTGCTGCACCTCCTGTGCCTCCATACACAACTCCACATCCTCCCTATGCTGCACACCAGCCTCTGCCAGGTGCTTTCACACACCCTCCCCACCCTAACACGGCCATACACCCTTTGCATACTGTTTCCATGTGCTCTCCTCTCTCATTACACCAACACACCTCCACTGGGTACCACCACGCATCACACTACCTCCTGCAACCATGCAACCCTACAACTTCACCATGTCTGCCTGTCACTCTGCCTCAGCTCTACTTATCACAGAATCATAGAATAGTTGGGGCTGGAAAGGACCCCCAAAACTTCACCACCAAGCAACTAGTTGCTTGTGTACATCAGAATTACAAGCTCTTAGTTTTAAGTAGGTTTTTATGTCGGTTGTTGTGCTGAAAAGCCTGCTTGCTTTTCCCACATACATGGATGTATTAAAATACACCTGGCCTCATTTAATTTCCCCATCTTAGCAGACATAGGTAGGATGCAATGGACTATTTCAGTTGGAAGGGACCTACAACAATCATCCAGTCCAATTGCCTGATCAAAGTTGGTCAGGGTGTCTGTAGGCTGACCAAAAGTTAAAGCATGTTGTTGAGAGCATTGTCCAAATGCCCATTAAATACTGACAGGCTTGAGGCATCAGCCACCTCTCTAGGAAGGCTGTTATTGTGTTTGACCATTCTCTTGGTAAAGAAATGCTTCCTAATGTCGTCTAAACCTCTGCTGGTACAGCTCTGAACCATTCCTGCAAGTCCTATCACGACTTTTTCTGAAATTAGAAAGATACTGCGTGGTGTTTGTAACACCGCAGTCTTCTACAAGGATGCCACCTCATTTTCCACAAACAGGGCCTCAGCAATTGCTATCTTCAAAGAAATCTATTTAACATTTTTGATATATCTCAAATACAGATCTGCCTGGTTTACCACTGAACTTCGCACTGACTCCTGAAGCAGGTAAAAAAGTATCTCCTCTAGATACTGCAGATACACTTCCATTTAGAATGTCTAAATAATACTTTAATCCGTAAGCAGCTAGATTTGTAAAAAATGCTCAAATACTGACTACTGTTGAAAGTGTTCATGCCTTGAATTCCTTAAAAAACCTTGAAAACTTCTATTTGGATATTATTCCTAGTGAAAGGAACTGTTAAGTTGTACATTTTGCAGCAGATTCTCCTGGAAAGTTGTTCAAGGCCAGGTTGGAGGAAGCTTTGGGTGGGATGGTTTAGTGTGAGGTGTCCCTGTCCATGGCAGGGGGGTTGGAACTAGATGATCTTAAGGTCCTTTCCTACCCTAACTATTCTATGATTCTACATAATGAAACCTATCTCCCAAAGACCTTAGCCTACCACATGCTCTATCTATTTGACATAGGAGAAATTTCTTCACATAGAAAGCATATGAATTTTGTAAACTAATAATTTGTGTGTCAAGCAGGAGAAGCCTTAAAAAGCACACAGGCAGTATCGGTATGTAACTCACCGATATGTAGGTTCAATAAAAAACCCAGATTACTTAAAGCCAGCAAAGTTAAACCAAACCTGTGGATACACTTATTCTCCTCGAACAACACATTTAGTCAGGAATATCCATACAGAGTTCCTTGCTGCTCCAACTAAACCTGCTTTAACAGAGCACCACCTCGCGAAGCTGAGGCGAGGCACAAGCCGCCCAGGCATCTCCGTGGAGACAGAAAGTCCGTACGGGCTGCGACAGCCGTTTTGGATCTCTTTTTCCCTTTCTGTCAGATTTACTCCGTCCTTGGAGAAGTCAGGCCCATCACCCGTCCGCAGTGCCCCTCGGTTAGGGGCTGCACCACTGTAATGGGCCCGTGGCGGGCAGCGGCGGAGGCCTGCTCCCCCGAACACCCCTTCCCACCGGGAAAAGCGGTCTTGCACCGCGGTCGTGTCCGCAGGCCAGACCCGGGCCCGGCAGCGGGGCGTTCGGCGGAGTGCGGCCGAGCAGGGCCGGGCCCGCGGGAGGCCCTAAGCGGGGCTCCTTCTTCCAGCCAAAGCCTCCGGCTTCGCCTCGGAGAGCGGCCTCCCGCCCCACTCCCCCCGCCTCCCCCGGGGGAGAGGCCCCAACGGCCGCGCTTCTCTCCCCTCACCCTCCGGGGGACAGCCCCTCCGCTCACCTCAGGCTGCCGCGGAGGCGCGGTGGGGCTGCGGCCGATCCCCGCTCCGAACTCGGGCCGTTAACGGAGCGCGCCGCGGAAGGAGGTACCTCGGGCCTCACCTCCCCCGTCCCATCCCGTCCCGTGCCCTGGCACCTCCCACCGCCCCGTGGGCCGCGGCGAGTGGGTGGGCGGCGGACGGGAGCGGCGCGGGGGGCTGGCGCTGCTCCAGCCGTGCTTTCCTGAAGTGGGGAAGGGGACGCCGTGGCCGGGGCGGAGGGAAATACAGTATCAGCGATCAAAATACCTATCGTATCAGGCAGGTGGAGTCACCCCAACGGCTGCAGGTTCCATCAGATCCTCCTAATTCTTTCTTTCTTTATTTCTTCCCTGTAGTATTTTGACATGTGTTTTCCCAGAATAAACACCATGCAGCCTGTGTGGCAAGGAAGAAAACCCACGACAGTATGTATTTAATGCAAATATATGCTGGCAAATTGAGCAGAGGAGATGGCCTTTGCACGCTTACAGCACCTGATCTGCACTGAGGAGTTTCATTTGGCCAGGGAGACACCATTTTTTTCCCAAAGTACATATGCAATAAGCATAAGGAAAACTTTTGGCTCTCAACACGCATGCTCAGACAGCTACCAAGACACCGGCTTTCCTTCATGAACCATGAAATTCTGTTGTGACAGTGTTGACGTGGGCACATATGCTGCCCAAGTACACCAGCTTTAAGAAAATAAGTGATCATTTGGGTGCTTCAGGTTTTAATGCCCTAAGGGAACCTCAGTGTGCTCCCATCACTAATGGGTATTCAATCTAGAAGATTAAGCTAGAGTTATTCTGAACGTGTAAAATGTGGATGTCAGGTCCTCAGTACTGACTTTTGCTTCTGCCGATCTGCTCCTGTTGGGCTAGTAAAGCAGGCATTGCCTGAGAAAGATGGGGATATTGAGGCTTTAGTGCGGTAAACCTTACTTGACACTAATAATGAAGAGAGGACTTTGAAAACTAGCAACGTGACAGCCACAGCCTCTATGGGTCAGGCCTAGAGGCAAATATACAGTAGGAGTTGATGAGCACATTATGTGAATGGTTAGAGTATTCACTTGGAAAGCAAGATGTACCCAAGAGACTTTATATCCCATGCCCTTGAAGTGTCCTAATGGCAACACCCCAGTCTGTCCAGGGCACCTTCTAAGGATCTCTTGCTGAAGCTGTTTTTTACATCAAAGTAAACGCTAACTAGGTAAGAAAATGTTAGAGATTATCATCAGTGGATGAGGGAAGGTGTGTACGAAGTGTGCAGAAACATTTGGATCTTGATCACTTTTTCTAGTATCTGTTTAATATAAAATACATAAGCAGTCCTTGGAACAAGAACTAGAACTGAGTTTTCCATTCTGTAAGGGGAGGGCCATCACCCTGTCTGATAGACAATCTCATTCTTTCCCTCTTGCTTCCTTGCAGAGCTTGATTAATCTTTAATTACTTGCTGTAAGTGGTACAGCCCCACTTGGCAATAGCAGGTATTCTTTAACCCACATTACTGCCTGGTTCCTCCCCTCCTCATATCTCATAGGTTGGTGACAAAAGTACTCTCCTAAAACATCCATGGATTTACTGAGAGAGGACAAGAGCATTTTAGCTTTTCCCCATCAGCATGACTTGATGCAGGAGGTTTAGGACAGCCAGCAGGCCAGCTGGAGCAGACAGGTCATTACTGTTGGTACACAAATGAACGTGCTGTACAATCACCATAAATCCAGTAGGCAACTACCTCAGCCAAGGTTTCAGCTGATACCTGGCCACACAGCCCATCTGCCCTCTGAACTGCTGCATTGGGAGACAGTAAGTCTCTCCACTGGCCACCTTCTGAAGTTCAGTAATCGTCGCATTTAACATGCACTGTGGGAACATGTGGGATATGCTCCTCTGAACTCACCCTAGGTGAATTAGCCTAAGGTATGCCCAGCTTCTGCCCAGCACTGAAAATGACTCAGAGCAGCTCATTCCTTGAAGACACAGTGCTATGGGTGTTTTCAGACAGGGTGTATTTTTTTTCTTTAGTTGCCTAGGAGACAGTGAAATACTTCCTTCTGCAGTTAGCTACCGACGTTTTCTTACAGTAATAGATAACAGCTGAATGGGAATTTTAAGAACCTAAATTTGCAGAGGCACTAAAGACTTTCTAGAGTCCTGACTCAAAGCTGGCTCTTCCCCCTTGTATTGTTTTATTCCCAGCTGCTTCTACCAAGTCACACTTCAAATCCTACACACTTACCCTATTCTAACCTGTGCATCTCATTACTGTGTACTAACATTATTTTCCATGTGCTACCCTACTGTAGGGAACGGTTTAAAGTTGTCCAGATTTATCAAATAATGTTAAGTCTATGTTACTACTTACATCCTCTACTTAATGTGGAGGACTCTGGCAATTAAAAGAGTCCTCCAGAGGTAGTTTCTGTGTGTGATCGTTTTATGAAACTATGGTCTGTTGTTCTAGGAGGACTTTCCATGTTCTGTTGACATGGTGCAAGGATGAATATGGGGTGTTTTGGTAGAATTCAGGAAAGGTGAGTAAGGAAGAGATTTCTAGGAAGTAGGAACATTTTTATAGAAAGCTGGTGAGAAATGCTAAGGAAGAATTAAGATGGGATGAGGAAAGTGAGTTAAAGTGCAAGAAGTAAACCTAGGATATTGACTGCAGCAAGGTATTTGTGAGGCTTATAGAGGGTACCTGAAACTGGAGAGCACAAAAAGGAGAGAGTATTCTGACTCTGGGGTGAAATCCAATGGCCGTGGCTATTTAGGAAGTGTGCCAGGCAGCAGGGTGTCAGGGCACAGAGTGGGTCGGCTGCTCCCCATGGGATGTCAGGGCATGATCCGGCAGCCAGGGCCCATACCATCTGCCAGCCAGGGCTCACTGGGGTAGCCCCAGCCCTGGGGAATCGGATGCCTGCCAGGCATAGGGATGTGCCAAGGCAATGTGGGGCCCATGACTTGGCTATGAGAAGCTGGAGAGTGCCCCTTCTATGGTGTCACTAGGGCAGGGGCTGACGGCCTGGGGGGCTGACATGGGGTCCTGGGCCCTGTGCAGGTGGGGAGGATGAGCAGGGACAGCCAGGCCTGTCGGTGCCCTTGGGGTACTAATGCAATGCATTAAGTGAAAAAATCATGCCACATTCTGTTTTGTGGCATGGAGGAGGAGGCCATACATGTTCTGCAAGATGTTTTCATTTGAGAGGGCAGTGGAAAAACTATGTTGGGAACTGAGAAATAGACATCTTTCTCCTATAGCACTCTCAGAGTGACTGTCGTGGTTTAAACCCTGTTGGCAAGTCAGCCACGCAGTCTGCTCCGCCCCCCCCGGTTCTTCCCCCCCCCCGCTCCCAGAGGGATGGGAAGGAGAATTGCAAGAATGTAGCTCCCAAGGGTTGAGATAAGAACAGTTTAATAACTAAGGTATAACACAAATCACTACTGCTACCACCAATAATAATAATGATAAAGGGAATAACAAGGGAAGAGAATACAACTGCTCACCACCCGCCGACCAATACCTCACCCCCACCCAGCAGTCAACTACCCCTTCCGGGTAACTTCCTAGTGGTACATCCTGGGCATGATGTGCTGTGGTATAGAATACCCCTTTGGTCAGTTTGGGTCAGGTGTCCTGTCTCTGCTTCCTCCTGGCTTCTCCTCCTCCCTGGCAGAGCATGAGACTCAGAAAGTCCTATGGCCAGTGTAAACCTGCAGACAAGCTTCAAGTCTTCATATCTCAGAAAAGTGTCTATTGGTGAAATCATGGTTACATAAGGGAAACCACTTTGCAGAGTTGCAGTTTGGGGCTTCAGTTAGTTTCCATTTATCTGATTTATTCACATAAATAGACATATACCTGTGAAACTAGGAAGGAGAAATTTTTGTGTAAAGGACCATGGGTACAGGGCTGACATTGGGGCCCATGAATGGACACGCCAGCCTGTGCCCAAGGACACCAGTCCTTTGCCCGGCAGAGGAAAACGCGTCAGTACCTCCCTTACCCGAGCACCCAATGTGTTTCTGTAACACAGAGAACAGACTTCAATCCATCACCTCCTTTTCCCCATGGCCCTGCTCTTCCCCCACCTTGGGAGGTCATTGCTCCTTGATCGTTTCCCTCTGGAACCCACCCTTCCCTTTTGGTACCAACTCAGGACACCGTGTGAATTGGCATCAAGCTGTCCCTTCACAGCTTCTCCTGTTTCCTGCCTTCAGTTATGAAAGCTTTTGCAACAGCATCGCTGCTGCAGTTCCCTGCAGCTTGTCTCCCTTCGCCTTGCCTGCAGCTCTGGTGTTTCAAACTGGTGTCCTCAGCACACGCCCTCCATTGCACTTACCAGTGCTGCTGCGATGTGAGGATTTATTTGCACTAACCCAGCAGATAGGCAGAGAGAGACAGAGATGTAGGTACAGATGTAGAGACATAAAGCTGATATACCTACAGATAGAGAAGGGTGTGTTTCTGTTTGGGTTTATTGTTTTTGCCTTCTTGTTTCCAAGAGCTGATTATGCTCACTTTCTACTGCAACTGGGCAGAGGCAGTAGCATTTTCTACTACTGTATGTGAAAAACATAGGTGTTTTGCCTAAAAGAACATTTTGTTCAGACAAAGATTTCCTCATTTCAGATACGAACCCAGCTGTAGCTGTCTTCTGCAACCTACACCAGCATCTCCAGTATCAAACTCGGTGACCTTCCCTTTCCCCCGATAGACCGCACAGGAAATAAGCCTACGGGAGAGAGACCAGCCGTCATTCTGCCTTTCAAGGACCTGAACAAATGTGCTGGGGAGATTTGTTGCCAGTCTCTAAATCTCTGCCCCCTATACGGTACCCTTACGTGATACTTAGCTGATGTTTTTAAAACTGGTCTACACAACTGAGTCAGTTACTCGTTCTTCCTGAGTGTTGCAGGGAAAAGCGGCTCAGTCCACGTGGTTTAAACTGAACTGGAATCAAAACGCTTCACTGAGCTATCAAGAACATGGAATTAGGCAGCTGTCAGTGAAGTGTTACCTTCAAGTAGTACTACAAGAGGTAAAACCCCAGACTACACATATGAATGTTAATGAACACAGGCAAATATCTAAACACCCTGTGTCACAAATGCGAAGCGATTTCTGAAATTCTTCTTTCCAAGGAGAAGACCTCACCATAAGCAGCGTGGGAGCAAATGCCACTTGGTGTATTGATAAGGAATGGTGAGGAAATCCTGTGTGCTCTCTACATTTCTGCAAAGTTCATGCAGGGGGAACCAAAACCCTTTTCTTTCACCTCTGGGATCACCAGAGTCAAAGGACTGTCCGTGGTATAAATGCCTTTATTGATGCAGTCTGAACACACCGATTAATTTACAGGGACACCCAGCAGCAGTGCCCAGTGTGTGGCTGCCATGGGCAGGGACATCCTGGGGGCCTCCTGGGCACAGGCGCTGCCTCAGGGCCAGCAGCCCAACGGCCTTTCTCCAAGGGATGCTGGGCAAAGGGGCAGCAGCGGCAGGGCTGTGGTGGGCAGGGCTGTGGAGGCCACATCACCCCCGTGTCACAGGGCCACCACCCACCAACGCAGCATCACAATGCCCTGGGGCAGTATAAGGCAGCGTTCCCCAGTGTCCCACTGCCAGAGTGCCCGGCGCTGCCACCAGGACAGAGCTGGAAGCCCAAAGGCACCCTAGAGGAATTCCTTGAGGCACCCGTGGAATTACTTGGAGGGGCAGAGGGTAGAAGACTGCCCGAAGCTGTGGAAGGTTCTCTGCTGCAATTCCAGCCCCTGGAGGGGCCACGCTCACAGCTCATCGGATGGATGGAAATCCTGCTTCAGTCTGCGCGGAGATCGCAGTCCTCATCTTCTGGGGAGATAGCGGTAGCAGCCGTAAGGAATAGGGTCCACAGATGGCCCAGTGCCCTCCCACAGTGCTTTGGAGCTCCCACTGCCAGGCACAGGAAGGATTCCTACCCCCAGGGCTGATCAGGCCAGGGTCATTTTGCTGTTGTTGGAAGCCCCTGAGATGGCTCCAGGTGGAGGCAGAAAAGGCAGTGCCAGTGTCCCCCAAGAGCCATAACCAGCCCGTGGACCAGGAGCAGGTCTTGCTCACGTGCTCAGGGAGTAGCCGATCGCCAGCACTGGGGTCAGGAAGGAATTTTCCCCCGGGGCAGATTGGCACTGGTCCCCGGGGGTTTTTTGCCTTCCTCTGAGCACTGAGCATGACCACTTGGCAGGGCTCCTCGGTGCATTCGGGCTCGGTTATTGCCCGGTGCTCATGCTCCACGAAGGTGGCCCTCGTGTCCTGCAGCTGGGGGGGGTGAAGAGCTTTTTTGCCCCCAGGTGGACTAGCAAGTGTCCCCGGGGTTTTTTGCCTTCCCCTGCAGCCGAGCACAGCCCCTTCACGGGGCTCCTTTGGGCTATTGCAGCCCAAAGGCAGCGGCTCGTGCTCCACGCAGCTGGCCCTCGTGCCCCGCATCCCGGGGGGAGGCAGAGTTCTGGACTCCCAGGGTGGCCCCAGCGTGGCCCCGGGATTGTTGCCTGTCCTCTGTAGCATTGAGCACCACCCCTTGTCAGGTCTTCCCCGGCCCATTCTGGCTGGCTTCTTGCGCTGCTCTCGCACCACCACAGCACCGCTCTGACAGATTCAGGAAAAGAAAATATAACCTAAACTAGACTAGGCTAAAATCAACTAAACTAAACTAAGCTAGACTAAAATAAGATAAAATCACTTTATTTATAAATAAATAAAATACTGTTTCCACCTGTAACCTTTCTGATTTGTGTCTTTGAAAGTGGTTTTGGTGCTGAAAGCTCCTTGGCATTTCAGGTAAATAATGGTCTCATCATTACATAACTCTGGAATGGAATGGAACGGAAGAGAATTGAACGGAACGGAACTGAACAGAATATAACAGAACAGCTATGATATGTCATGCACAGAGTCCTCCTGCATGACAAGCTCTGACACAGGTCCGAGGGGCTGCCTGCAGTGCAGACCCCAAGGGAGGCCGGTCCAAGGCATTGAGGCCAATGAACACCCTCTGGACCCTGACAGAAGTAGACCTGCACTCCTCATCTACTCTCCTTTAGACATGTATGGGGTGACACAGGAGAGACAGTACTGGGCCAGACGGACTCCTGATGGAGCGTTGTTGCTCTCAGGCTCTTGTGTTTTGTTCTGTTTCTCCAAAAGAAACAACTCAGGCATTTTTAGAAACCAGTGTTTGGGGGAGGGGTGGGGATGGGAGTGGGTGGAAATCACAAGGAAATGAGCAGGTCTTGCCCGCATCAACAAGATTTGCAACCACTCAGTTCAGGAGCACGTCCTGCTTCAGGCTGAGGGCTTGATCTTTGAGCCTCACTGATGTCAGAGATGTGGTCCTTTGCTATCCCGTGGAAACCCAAATAAACTGGATGAACACAGAAGAGTTTCACAAACCAGTTCACACAGGTTTTTCACAAATCTATTCAGATGCTCAAATGATCCAATCGACATCTCTTACCCCCATCAGAAATCGTTGATATAATTGGAACAATAGGAAGGTCAGTGAACACTGAAACTGAATTAAGGACTGTGTTTTTAACACTTAGAAACCTCTAGGTTTGTTTTTTTTCTACGTCGTCCTTTTACACTGACTGGAACATGATTTTTATGGGCAAGAAATAAACTGGATGAAAAAGGAAAATGAACCACCAACTCTCAGAGCCTCAGTCACAAAGCATACAAAGGGCAATGTAGTTCCCCTTTCCCTCCCCCCTTTTTTTTTTCAAATGTAAATCCTGACACTCAAGATTTAAGGACATGCCTTTGGACTTTCTGTCCCTACAGGACTTTTCAGAGTCCTGGTGATTCCTGAAAACAAGGAAATGAGGAGTTAATCAATATTCCAGCCACTCTGCAGGAGTACACACACTCTTTATTGTCTCCTTTGGGTTGCACTTGAGTCCAGATTTCTGTACTGAATGGCAAGAAGGATTACCTGGAGCAAACCTGTGAGTGTGAGGACAGGCAAGGTATATCCATAAAGTCTGCTTGGCCTCTGGATATCTGCTCGTAAGATAAAGGATTCTTCATTTCCTCAGGCCATTCTTCCTGCATCGCTGAACTTCACAAATTACTTCAATCAAAAAAAGAGGAGTGTTGATCCATGTTAAAGTTTTCCATACCTTTACAAACCAGGATGCTTTATTTCAGAAATATAATAGCATTTTAATGTTGGAAGCAGTGTTTTGACTTTCACAGTAGCATGTTAATTGAAAAATGTTCTGTGCCTTAAAAAATAAATGTTTTAAAATGGGTGTGTTTTCATCATAAATTAAATGTTTTGCTTTCTGTCAAGACTTCCCCTTCCCAAAATGAACAGAAGCACATTTTATCTTAAATCAAACTACGAAAAAATACTGTTTGGGTTGCGTTGTTTCAAACTGAAATTAGGCTTTGATTTGAATTATTTCTACACTTCTGGTTCAAACAGAACAAAAAAAAAAAAAAACAAACCCACACCCTAAAGTATATACTTGGACAAATGACACTAAAATGTCAAGGTAATGCATGAAAAGGGGTTACTGGTACCTCCTTTTCTGATTGAGATTGAGACTTCATTATACCAAAAGGTTAAGTTAGGCAAGAGACAGTGAATGCATTTTTGCAGTTTGAGGAGACAGTGAATGCATTTTGAGGTGACAGTGAATGCATTTTGAGGTGTCTGGAGTTTGTTATTGCTACCAGGGCTAGTGAGAAAAGTTGCAGATAGAGCATAATTCCCCTGATTAAAATAAATCTTGAACAAATTTAAGTGTAAGGAAACACTGATGTCTTAATTTCTCTTTTCCAACTTCTGTCCTACATGTAGCAAGGCTCTGTTGATAAATTAGTTAGTGATACAGCTTAGTGAATAAAGGAGACTTGACGACCTGTATTACAAACTTAAATGACACCAAATGGCCTATGTAAAGCATATTTATAGCGGTATAAATAGGAGTTAGTAGCCAGTGGTTTTATATAGTGCGTACACACAAGGCGATAGCACAGAAGGCTAAATAATTCCACACCAGAAACGTACTTCTCCCATCAGGGATATGACAAAAACATGCAGAATTTTGTTAAGACAACATGAAGTGGATAGTATTAATGGAGGCTAGCCTTGCCCTAAAAAAGTAACAAGAAAGTATTAATGGAGGCTAGCCTCTGCCCTTTTCAGTCCATGGGCAAAGATCAGCTTTTCCAAGTGCAAGTTCAGAGCATGTAAATTAAGTTCTTGTGCTGGACTGCAGGGTGTAGAGTTTCTGCTTCCATTTACTGCAAAAGGAGCCCAGAAAAATGATTTTCCTTAAAGTCCTCTCCTATGAACACCAATCCAAATGTGAAATTACCAAGAGATGTGGCTACATAAAAATAATCCCATACTAACCAGATATATGCTACTATTTTATTTAGCTCCAACACAGCTATGTTTCTAATAGGGATATACAGAGGCAAGAATAAAAACAAAGTGTGAGGTTTTAGAGACCTCTTTCAAGAAGAAACCCTGACAATAGTACCTCTGTTATCATCCTCCCTTTATTTTCATACTAGACTGTGCATGCAACATAACAGTCTCCTGTTTTTTTCTGTATCAGGAAACTTTGATATGTTTGGTTGCTTTTGGACTCAAGATTATTAATTAAAACATATTGCTAAGCAAAACGGGACCCTGTGTGTTGTCACGTGTAATCCAGACCTCTTACTGTATTACATCTTAGAAGGTTTCTCAGTTAATAAATAGAAACTACAGATATAACTATCTCCACACGTCACCATGTTCAGCTCATCATTTCTATTATAAGCAATGAGTAGTTTCAAGAGTCATTCCTTGCTAATTGCCGCCCTCTGATGTTACTATATATATTACCGGGAGTAAATTCCCTTGTTTTCTGCCTTTTCAGCACTTTGAACATTAATGTAGTCATTGTCATCCACCCTTTCGCTCCAAAACTCAGGACTGCTGAAGAAACTTGTTTCAGACAGCAGCCTTAGTTTGATGAATCCCTCTGAAAGACTCTTTGCATTACAGCTGTGTTGCTTTGCTGTTTTTCAAATTCCAAAATATGTTGGCATGTCACATGCATTTGTTCTTTCAGGTCTTCCTCCTCTTCTGCTTCTGACATCTAGATTTGATTTTTTTATGATTAGTTTTAAGGTCCCTTCCAACCCAAACCATTCTATGATTCTATGATGAAATCGCACAAGGGAATATGTGGTAAAGAACTTGCTTCTCCCAGTTTAATACTTAGTATCTAAATAATATATGTTTGGGAATCTGTGATAATCAGGAATAGTTCTTTATAGTTTATGATCTCTTTCAAGACTTATTGTGTAATTCTGTGTACCTGGTGGCATTTCCAGCACAGAGTGACAATGATTAATGCTTTTTGAGCAGATCCTTTTGAAGTGTTGGCCTTACACACTGTTCTTTACACTGCTGTGTCAGCCTGAAATATTGACCTTGGCTCAGTATTTCAGGGCCAAGGTCAAGGACCAAAGGCCTGTCAAGCATCTACTCAGAATGATACTTGATGTTTTAATCATACTACTTTCATCCTGCTTTAAGGGATTTTGATGATCGAATATTTATGCTAGGTATTCCTGTATGAGGGACTGAGTTTTCTCCAGCTTGTTTTCTTCTCATCTTGTTATTAAGTATGTCATAATCTTTAGTATTATTTTCAGTCATCTTAGGGGGTTGGAGGTTTAAATTCCCCTTCCATATTCATTTTGTCTGGCTTTGGTCTAGTATGTTTTTCCTCAGGTAAATCAAACGAATTCATTGGGACTGCATGCTGCTGAGTTCAGCTTTAGGCTTTCATATTTTGTCTTACCCATACTGCTATGGAGTTGTCAAGTTCTTCACGCTGACATCCTTAGAATGTCATCTATTATTCATTTCACATCTACCACTTCTTGTATTATTTCAAGTTCTTATTTCCGAATTACTTCTGCAGGCCAAATTTCAAGGGGATACCTTTGAAGCATCATCTTAAAAATAAAGCGAAGAGGGATAACTTGCTTTTCTTTTTAACAGCGTGATCTTTCAAGAAAGCTTGTGAATTATATCATCAGCAGAATGAGAAAGAAGTTTCTGTGGTTGCCAAATCAGACTTGTAAGCCTCAAGTTTTTGGCTTCCTCAGCAGGTTTCCCTGGAAAGCATGATTATTTTGTGGTTTTTTTTTACGTTGGTGGGGTATAACATATAATAAGCCCCTAAGATGAACTGCTTATCCAACAACACTAGGCAGATAATTTGACATAATGAACAACTAGGCACATACAGGATTAGTTTTTCTGTGGTAACTAATAACAGATTGTATTTTCATTACAAAACAAAGGGAACGAGATCTCCAAAAATACGTGTTAGATTGCAGGCTATCTTACACAGGCTTTACTTTCAGTTTACAGATCTAATATGAGCTTTCAGTGTGAAAATACCGTGCTCTGTTAAATGTCATCCATTTTTCTGCAGTCTGGTAAATCCCTTAACACTGTTTCGGCATGCCTGGAGGTCAACACAGAGTTCAAGGCCATGCTATCTCAGTTGAAAGCTGGACTGTGTCCCAGGGACAGTAAAGCACAGTTTGAAACCGCACTTGCCATTCTCTGCTCCGTGCTAGGTCAGACACAGCGATGAAGAACCAGGATCAATTTACTTCTGACCGAATGTGCAATTTCCCTACTATCTGACTAGTCAGAAATACTGTCCTTGGAATGGGAACAGCAACAATCACACGCCAAATGGTGGCTCTTTATACCGACAGTGCTCTCTCCCTTATCCCCGACGGCAGCCGTTTCACCCCGCGGCTGGCCCGGGGCGAGGAGCCATGCCTGCCAGCACCAGCAGAGCACGCTCAGTCGGGCTGAACCCGGACCTGGAGCAAACCGCTCCTCACCCCGGAAGAGCCTGGCTGCGGCAGGAGAGGGTGGGCAAAGAGGCACGGGGTAAAACACATGGGCAGGCGGCCGCACTCCGGACTTCTCTCCCTGACAGAGACCGCGCCCGCGGCGGCTGCCCCAGCCCTTAGCCCACATCACCATTTCCACTGACCGAACCTCACTGCGGGAGCCGGCGTCCCTCCACCAACCCACGCATGCGCAGCACAGGGTGACTAGAGCCCCCGGCGCCACTGAGCTTGCGCGAAAGGGCGGTGAGTTCTCTGTCGCGCATGCGTAGAGCCGCGCCGCCACCCGCCCTCCTACATAGGCGGACGGGCTCCCTCTTTAGGGCGCTTCCACGTTAGGGGGGTGCGAGGGGAGGGAGAGTGCGGCGCGGCCAATCAGGGGCGCCCACGACCCACCCCGGAGCGGTTGGAGCCGTCGGCCCCGGGGCGCCGCCAGTGTCGCCGCGGGCGTCGGGGCGCGGCGGAGATGGTGTGTCCCGCGGCCTCCGCCGGCCGCCTGGGCTCCGCGCTGCCATTCCTCCTCGTGCTTTTCGACCTGCAGTACCAGGGTGAGTGGAGCTTGTGACGGGCAGCGGGGCACTCTGCAGCTCGGCCTTGCCCGGGCCGGCGGTGTGTGGCAATGGAGGTGGCCGCCGTTTCCGTGCGCGGCCCGCTGGGGCAGGTCAGCCTCAGATGGGGTCGTTGCTGGGCCCGCGGCGATGCCTGGTCAGGGGAAGCCGCTGGGTGATCGCCCTCCCTCCTCCTGGGCTGTCTTAGTCGATCGCGACGATCAGGGGTGTTCGGGTGTCGGCCTGGGTTGAATTATGCCGGTGGAGAGCGGAGCGGAGCCGCGGCCTAGCCACAGGGAGCCGGCGGGGCTGAGCCGGGCCGGGGCGAGAGGAGGCGCGGGGCTGCGAGCACCATGGCGGCGGGGCCGCCGTCCTGAGAGGAGAGTATTTCTGGACAAGGTGTGGGGAAGAAGGAGGTGCAGAGCTGCCACCTCATCAGGGAGGTTCCGAAGGGTGTGTAATGAGGGCACCGTCACTGTAACCTGCTTGGTTCTGCCCGAGTGCCTGGCGGTGCTGGTGAAGGGGGCTCGGTGTGTGTGCTTCGTGTTCCTTGGCCGGCTGTTGGGGTTTGAGCTGCTGTGAGGTCTTGAAAACGTGGTGTTACCGAGCACAACTGTGTGACGGTATTGGCCACTTCTGTACTAGCGTTGAATTTCTCACTTCTGGAGGAATTTTGTGCCGTTCCCAAGTAAAAAGGCATTTTCAATGGTCCGTCTCAGCCACAGCCATTACTAGTGCCAGACCTACAAGTTGGCTGAGGCTTTTGGCAGCTGTATTGTGTTTGGTTATGTTTTTGTTTTACTGTTTTCTTTGTTTTTTTGTTTCTTTTCTCAACGTTAGTATTTGAAGTTTAGCAGAGAAGTTTATCTGCACTTTTTGCAGCCTGTTTACTTTCAGAATACCCTGTCAGCAACACCTGTATGGTAAACTTTTATTCACAGGCTCCTGTTAAATGTATAACGTAGTTATACAATTGTGCACATTGTCAGAGCTTCACATGAGGAGCGTGCTTTAATTAGCATTGGCAGACTGAAGTGGAACTGAAGCTGTCAATAGTCAGAATAATTCTATAGGCCTAAGACAGACCTGGCTTGACATTAAAAGTCTGGTAGATGTTACTAAACTAATGATTGCTGTGATCATTTGACAACAGGAACATACTGTGGCAAAGATGCTCTGTAATACAAGTCTAGATGCTGTGGTGTTGATTAGCTTTTTTTGGATGTGTACTCTAGTAGTGTTAAAGGGAAAATAATAATAGTTGTCAATTTCTCCCTTCCCTTCTCCTCCCTGTAAATTCCTGGTGACTGAGGAGGATAGAG
Source organism: Lathamus discolor (assembly GCF_037157495.1). NCBI lineage: Eukaryota > Metazoa > Chordata > Aves > Psittaciformes > Psittacidae > Lathamus > Lathamus discolor. The sequence goes on along the minus strand of NC_088887.1, from coordinate 74,288,654 downwards.
GAGGATTGTCCACTTCTTCTTGGTAGCGAAAGAAAAACATAATAAGGGGAAGAAGAAATGGACTTTGAGTGTAACTAGCAGAGCTCAGTTTGTTGTTGTCAGACCACCAGCTTTAAGTGTTTCTTTGCCCCACACCTGTATTTCTATCCTGAGTTTGTGGGTTCATTTTTTTTTTCACCCCAAAAAACAAAGGATAATGGGGGAGTGGCTTTTTGGTTTGCCAGTCGTGGCTATGTGTACCGATTTTCTTTGCAAACAGAGGGAGTAAAAACTTGGTAGGTGACAGTTACACATGGCTCAGCTAGCTGCTCTAAGGCTCCCTGTGAACATTTATGTATTGCTCCTCAAACTAGAGGTTGGGTCCAATACTTTTTTCAGTCTTGTCCTTGAAAAGCAGCATGCATAAAATCGAAGCCCAAACCTGTTCAAAAAAACCAGTAAACTTAAGACCTACTATGCTATACACAGGGTCATTCTGATCAAAAAAATGCCCCCCTCCCTTATTTTTAAAAAATACAGAGAAGATGACTGTAATTAAAATTAGTCACATACATGTTTCTCCTTTGTCTTTGAAACAACTTGACTTCTGATACACAATTGGAACTAGTTCTGTTTATTTTCATAGTTCTGTTCCCGAGCTTGGGGGAAAAGAGGAGTGTGTAGACATACGTAAAATCTTGAAACAGTTTTCAATCTGAAGGGCATTCTTAAGCTTTTTACGCTGTGGATCTGACTGATTATATGAGGATGTAGTTGAAGTTTGCATGCTCAGGTACCCATGTATTAGCACCAGTTATTCTAATAAAACAAAAATCCTACCAGGTAGTTAAAATTTCTTTGAAGTGAGTGTATTTAACTGGAAAAACAGGTTAGCTGCACCTGCTTATCATCTCCCGTGCCTTCTGCCTGACAGGGCTGGAAACAGTTATTATCTGAGAGCAGTTTGGTTTTATTTTTGTTTTGTTGGCTTCTTTTTTGACTCTTCCACCCTTGCATCAGTGCCAGGCCTACAGACTCTTGAACTTATCCACAATATCTGACTTAATTTGACTGCTGGGGCTCTTGTGTATGGTCGTCTGTCATCCTTGGTGAATAGGTAACAATTAGGCAGGCTTTAGAAATAACATTCAAATCAAAATACTTGAAAGCTCTAAAAATAAATAGTATACTTGCATAAACTTAGTTTCTTGCTGTAGCATACAAAACTTCTTCAGCTGCAGTGCTGGGCCCTTCATATCCAGCTCACTAATGTCTGTATATATGCTGGAAAGAGCTCTGTGGGTTTGGTTGTTTTTTTACCTCTGGTTGAACTTGAGTCTTTTCATTTATTCCCAGCCCAAAGAGTGAGTAGATACCCAAATAGGTTACACAGAATTAGAGTCCTTAGACTTCCGTGCCTGTGTTAGAATTTTGCAGATGGTTGCTGTGGGGTGGTTTGTTTAAAGTGATTGTTTGCCTACAGCCAGAATATGAGTAAGCATTCATGTAGATTTATATGAATAATCAGCCCAACTATCAGGTCAGTGTACAGTGTTCTGAGTAGTTATGGTAAATGTCACTTTTCATCATGGGGTCCTGGTGGATAGGAGGATGACAATGAGCCAGCAATGTGCCCTTGTGGCCAAAAAGGCCAATGGCATCCTAGGGTGCATTAGAAAGGGTGTGGTTAGTAGGTCAAGAGAGGTTCTCCTCCCCCTCTATTCTGCCTTGGTGAGGCTGCATCTGGAATATTGTGTCCAGTTCTGGGCCCCTCAGTTCAAGAAGGACAGGGAATCGCTTGAAGGAGTCCAGCGCAGAGCCACAAAGATGATTAAGGGAGTGGAACATCTCCCTTATGAGGAGAGGCTGAGGGAGCTGGGTCTCTTTAGTTTGGAGAAGGAGACTGAGGGGTGACCTCATCAATGTTTACAAATATGTAAAGGGTGAGGGTCAGGATGATGGAGATAGGGTTTTTTTCAGTGATGTCCAGTGACAGGACAAGGGGCAATGGGTATAAACTGGAGCATAGGAGGTTCCATGTGAACATCAGGAAAAACTTTTTTACTGCGAGAGTGACAGAGCGCTGGAACAGGTTGCCCAGGGGGGTTGTAGAGTCTCCTACGTTGGAGATATTCAAGGCCCGCCTGGACAAGTTCCTGTGTGATGTACTGTAGGTTACCCTGCTCTTGCAGGGGGGTTGGACTAGATGATCTTTTGAGGTCCCTTCCAACCCTTGGGATTCTGTGATTCTGTGATCTATATAGGCTGCTTCTGGAGATTCCCACATCAACTTAAGATGTTCAGCAATTTGTGTACTTTTAATGTATGTCTAGTATAATTAGTCTTGTTCTGCAGGGAGCATGCAATACTTCCCAGTTTGCCTTATTTTTCTGTTGCTTCTGCTTTTATTAACTTACCTGCTTATTACTAATGGTCATCTGTCTCATTTATTACGTTCAGTATTTTCAAGGAAAAAGAAGTCTCTCCTGCCTAAAGTATTACGTAACTGTAAAGCTGTACTGAACATAATGTGTATGAAAGGTATAAATGATATAGGTACATCTTATTGTGGCAAATCTATTCTTGGAGCTGTCCTGATGTGACTAAATGTGAAAATAAGGGCACTCCCTCAGATGCTTGAGACTCTTTGAAAATTGAATGCCATGTTTAGGTGGATGGAAGGTTCATCAAAGAGTAATTTACAGCCCACTTCTAGGATACTGCTCCAAACTGACAAGTTTTGAAAGATTGCAGGTATTCATATGTGGGGAGAGACAGAGCTTTATAAATTTAATTTTTTTTTTCGCTCATGTTAAATACTTCAGTCTGTTCATGATTTGATACCTGATTCTTTGCTAGTGTACTTTCAAAGATGGAGAAATCTGTGGGTTGGTTTTCCGGTTTGGGTTGTTTTGGTTTTGTCTTCCCTTCAATGCTTGCTTTGTCATTTTGGAGGACATTGGACTACTTGGTGATGAAAACTTCAAGCTGGCAAAGAAGCAAAATGGCAAAGAGAATGTCTATTTTTCTGAGAATTGGAGATTCACATAAAAGCTGCCTTGAGGTAGAATAGTGTGTATGGAAAAATTACTGTCAAGTACTTCTCTGTTATCAGTGGAGCTATTTATATTTTCTTCAGAGCTATACATGAATGTATAGAATGGATTTTAAAATGCACTGTTTAATAAGAACCCCAAATTGACTCTAGGATAATAATTACTATATGAATGTCATCTATTTAAACAAAAAAAAAAAAAACCCTACTGACCCAGAGCTTGGGGATTATTTTATAAAGTAACTTCCATGAATTTAAAAAAAATATTGTTTGCTGTTACTGTTCTGAAAGAAATAATTGAAGCCTCTAGAATCCAGTTTGCTGAATTATTATAAATCTTTTAGCAGATGAAGCTTTTTCCAGTGGATACAGAGGGCATTAATTTTCTTCTGTGGAATTGAAAGAATTATGAACTGTGTTAAGGAGTAGGAAAGAAAAATGAAGATCTCGAGTGGCAAGAGCTCCTGGATCTAAAAATCTTAAGGATTTGGTGATCCAGACATTAATGTTCTTTTCATTACAAATACTTTGTTGTTTAATCACCTGTCAGTGTGAGAAGTTTTGATATGCTTTCCTCCACTCTGTGTAGTGTTAACAGTTTTATTTGGACTCTAAGAAACAGCTTCAAAGTGCTGCTGCATTTTTGTATTTGAGGTTAATTCAAGTGCCTGTCTGAATTAGCTTGATACAAAACCTGACTGAAAGAGGTTGATTACCAGTAATTGTATTTATTCAGGATTTTAATTTGCTACCTTGCTTAAACTTATGCATAAGGTATGCTTTTATTAAAAGAAAACTGTTTATAGGGTGAAAGTTTTAATAGTCATAAACTGGTAAGTTGTAGTGAAAGTCTGTCCTGATTTGCAGATTGCTGTAAGTCTTACAAACAAAAAATCTCTGTGCCTGAATTGATGGATGTACAGCATGTACATCAAGTAGAATTCAGCTACTCATTTCTTCTCAACAATAGTGTTTCCCTGCACGTTGAACAGCAGCATTTATTAGCTTTCAACTGAAACTGGCAGTTTGAAAGCATACCACTTTAGTGTTATTTTTCATACTTCCAGTTAAATGAAAATGGGGGAGGGGGAAGAATCTTAATTGTTGATATCAAAACTTGGTCCCTGGAAACAGATTGCCTTGGAAATGATAAAGTAAATGAGACAAAATTGCGGTAGACTAGAAGCCAGTCACTCAGATAACTTAGGACTCAACTGAGAACAGTTAGCTATCAGTAGGGTCATGAAATTTAACTTCAAGCCTTTTTCTTTTCTATGTGTGCATTATGAGGTTGTTTTTTTTTTTTTTTTCAGATGGTTTCTAAATTGAAAGTTCACATAGAAATGTATTTTGTCAGACTGCTCTTACAGTTGATGTATAAAGCTTGGTGTGCAAAAAGTATGTTACTGAACGTATAGACAGGAGCAGGAATGCCTGTTTGGTGCCTTCTCACAGTATGGTGCTTTACAATGCTTATCCGTTTACTTTGTAATTTTGGGGACAGTGTTTATTAAGTTGCTGATTGTTTTAGTACAGGAATATATGACTGCCTTTATATCAGGAACTGCTTGTAATATGTGCTGTCAGTGTATGCTCTTGATATAATCAAACTAATTATTCAAAACCTTTATCTTGCCTTTCTTCAAGGAGCTGAATGTGGAATAAATGCAGAAGTAGAAAAGCAACTTGAAATGGGAAAGAAGTTATTGGCTGCTGGACAGCTAGCAGATGCTTTGTCTCACTTTCATGCAGCTATAGGTATGTATCTCCGGAAAGTGATGCTTGCACTGAAGTAAGTTTAGATGTTTGGGTTGGATTTTTTTGTTTGCTTCATCAAGTATTCTGCTTTCTTGCAAACTGCATTCCATGAGTCACAGAATTTTGGGCATCTTTATGCAGCAGTTTGAACAGGAGCCAGAAGAGATGTAGTAGAATACTTAAGCTTTGGTTTTGGTAAAAGAAACTGTGATATGTGGACACTAAGTCACTGCTGTTTTGCAAGCTAGTTGTATGAAAGCAATGCAATTGATTATGGCATTGTTTGGTGAGGTGTTCCCTGTATCTAATCCCATCAAGATGAGGTTTTGTCTTTTTGAAGATTTTTGAAGTTAGTTTTTGAAAGGTTGAGTTTACAGTGCTGGAGAGAAGAAAGAATGGATTAAAAAACCAACATTTCAAGTAGTTCTTTGTTGTCTTTTGGTGTATTTTTTTTTGCTTTTTTGGGGGGGGGGAAGTTTGGGGGTTGTTTTTTGTTTTTTTTCTTTTTTAATTCTTGAGGTGGGTGACACCTTTGTGAAACTGATTCTACAATTTTGAGATGCTGAACTGGTAGCGAAGAATATATTAACTGTGCCTCTCAAACTGAACTAGTGATCGAGTTGTTTTGATGCTCTACGTTTTCAACAAACTGAAGAGTTAAATGTTTGCTTCTATAAATTTCAAAGCAACTTGGCAGGTTAAAATCCTTTAATTGAAGTGTAAAGACAGCACCGGTAAAGAGCAGTCTCATTAACACTAATTTCTCAATTGCATATTTTTTTTTATATGTTTAAAGTTGTTGGGCTTTGTAATTTGTACAAGTGCATAATTTTCTCTGAGAAGAATAATACAAAGGTGTTACACATTGAGTCATACTATTGAGACTTTTTATGTCTAGGTCTAACAGTGATGTGTAAATGAAATATTTGCTGATTTTTGAGTTACTTGTATTTTCTGTGAGCTTTCTAAGATCAACCTCCTTTTCACAAAGGGAGTGGAGGGGGAGCTTCCTCTTTCTCTGTGATGCGGCAGCTCCTTGTTCTACAAAGAGGCTCCTTGTTCCACCTTTTTCCTTTTCCTTTTTTTTGTGGGGTTTTTTTTGGTTGTTTTTTTTTTCTGCTTTTGTTCAAACATCTAAAGTAGAAGAAAGCTATTGTCCATTTTCTCTCCAGTTAAATTTAAAACTCTTTCTTCGGTCCTGTCATGTTGATGGCTTATGCTTTCTCTCTGGGTAAATGTCAACTGCTGTTCATTCTGTTACTGGGGAACTGAGGCAAAACAGTATGCGGACTGTCAGAAAGATCATAATCCTTCTGGGATGGAATGTGCTTTCTGGGTTCACTCTTTTCCTGTCTTTCATCCTTTGTGTATTAATAAAGTTCCTTAATTTCAGCTATTGATTTGTACGTACTCTACATATTTAGTTGTATGCAGTAGGATTTGGTACTTTTTTTTTTTTAAGGTAGCTACATTTGAATTTACTAGATGTCCATCATGTTGGTATCCAGCATGGAAGTTGTAATTTAGTTTCAGTGCTGGACATTCTGACTTTCACAGCCAAGACAGAGCAGAGGAAGGGTGCAGATACCTTTTCCAGTGGGAATTGGACTAGCATTTTGGTAAGGGAGGTGGCCAGCTATGAAGCTTGGTTACTGACCCTAAGATTTTTGGCAGTGCTGTTTATTCCATTTAAGTTCAACTTTAACCTCAGATGAGGTGAGGACAATAAATACTTGTTTTCTGTCACAGATATGGGTGTTCTTGTCTACAAACTCTGGATTGGTGATTTTTTTTTTTAATAGCACAGTAGAAGTCTGCCATTGAGAAGGGGTGTTAGTGTCCACTTTAGTACTAAAGAAAGAAGCTGCTGCTAGTTCAGTAGATGATGGGTTTATGTGTCTGTGTGGACATTGGCCTTGCATATTGATAATTTTGGAGTTATTTGCTTGCATCCTATATGATTGACAGGGACTGGAATGGAACATTATGCATTAATATGCTTTCAAATATAGGCATGCAGTTGGAGATAAAAGGTTAGCATGTAGTGGCTGCTTTCCTGTACAGAGCTGCAAAATGTGTACATGTTTCACCTTCAGTACTCTCATTTAGAGTTTACTGTAGTTCTGTAATCTTTATTGTTAAATAATGAAACTGCATAGTGCTTGGATAATGTTACAAATGTTATGCCTTGTTTATAAATACCACTTTTTTCCAGTGGCTTAAAAGTCAAATATTTTTAGTTCTTAAAATTTTGCTGTACCCAAAGTTTCAATTGCTTTGAGATAGTATTCTGATTCCTGTTTGTTCACTTGCAGAGGGAGACTCTGATAACTACATTGCTTATTACAGAAGAGCCACAGTGTACTTAGCCATGGGCAAGTCAAAAGCAGCAATTCGTGATTTAAGTAAAGTCGTTGAATTAAAGCAGGACTTCACATCAGTAAGTATTACTGCGATTGAAAAGTGTTCAAGCATAAAAAAACTCTGCTTCAAATCTGTTTTTTCAGATATTACTCAATGGAAATAAATACATTATTACTCGGAAGGCTTTAAACAGGATAAAATAATAGTGGTGTATGTGCTTTAATTTGTAGCTGTGCTGAGTACAGTCTAGCCAGTTATTCTAACAGCTAGTAGTAGTTTCATTAAGTTCATGTTCCTCATGGGTTTATGCTGAACATTTCTCCTCTCTTGCTTGTGGTTATTCTCCTCAGTCACCAAGGCTATGCCCTCTGAGAGAGAGGAGTGGAAGAGAGCACACAGATGCCTCTTCTGTCTTAATCAGCGTTTGATGTGAAGCATCTCTTCTCCACAGGAATTGTCCTGATCTCACTTGCCTTCCATTGGGACTGTTGCAAGTTCTGATTTACTTATGCCTTTCTCGCTCCTGCATGCTGTATGTGGAGACTGCCTCACAGTTTGGAGACTGCTGGAGTTAGCTCTATCTAATTCTTTTATCTTCCTTTTCCGTGGGCAGTGCCACGTCCTGTGCAGCTTACATCAAAGGAGCAAATGTTAAATTCATTATTGTATGAAAATATTGTTAAATTTTCTAAGTCATTAACTTGTCTTTTTGCATAGCGTCTATTATTCTGAAAGTTTAGTGGAAGAATTAAATGTGGGAATTATTTATTGCCTATTATTTATGCTAATTTCTTAAATTTGTAAGCAGTTATAATCAAGTAACTGGTGTAAGGTAGACATTTACTTTGTTTTGTGCAACTCTTCAGATGAATTCTTTACGTGAGTTTCAGCTGCTCATAAAAACTGTGGCTGCTTTATCTCCATCGGTTCTGGTGCAGTGATCCTTTACCATCAAAGAGGCCTTCTAAGAATGTCAGCTCAAGAAGATGAGGAATGGGTGTTGTGATCTGTTTCAGCTTGTTAGCTGTAGTAAAATTCAACTTTCTTTTTCCTGATAAAGGATGCTGAAGTTTATGTTAATAATTTGCTGAATTCCAGTTTGTACATCAAGAAAATTCTTTTATTTCAGGCAAGATTACAGAGAGGACACTTACTGCTTAAGCAAGGAAAATTTGATGAAGCAGAGGATGACTTTAAAAATGTGGTAAGTTGGAGGCCTAAGTTGAATTACATCACTGCTTTTAAGGTTGGGCTCTGGGTCTGAGGACTTCCCCATGTTTCATGTGTGAGACGACATTGACAATACTTTCTCTCCATGATCAGAAAGTGCTCAGAGTTCTCATGCAAACACAGTTGGATATTACCTACCTAAAGCTCACTTGGGTTGTGGGTTTTTTTTTTTCTTTTCATGGGTATTTTGTGCATTTCAGCCTTATATTGCAAAAATAAACTCATCTAGAATAAAATTCCTCAGAGAAAATGTGAAACTTTGTTTCCTCTCTGCACAATATTTCTGTAAGCATGAGAATAAATAAGATTCATTCTTATTCTTACCCTGCAAGAGGTGCTAGTTTGAACAGCTTGCATATTCCTTATGCCAAAATAAATAGAATTTGCAAGTGTCATTGATACTGCCTTGTTGACTTGCTTTGAAGAGTGTGATGGAGAATTCAGTTCTGCATTGCAGATTACAGATGGTTAATGGAAATCTTACTAGTGGGTATGTATGACAAAACCAGAGCAGTTGAATTGTATGCTCTGCAGGGCAGTTGGGAGGAATGGCTCTTGCAGGTAAAAATGCACCAGGCAGTCTTTGTGTTCGTAGCAAGGCTGCAGTAGCAATGTCTACTCTAGCTGCTGCTGCTTCCTCAGTACATTTCTTAGGGGCGTGTGGTCCGCACTTTCACATCTGATTGCAGTGCAGCCTTGCTCTTTGCAAATGCAGGAGAGTATTGTTCAGCTCTGATTAACAGAGGACATAGTTGCTGCCACAGCAATTACATGATGTCGGTGTTGAATCTGAGTGTGTACGCATCTCTTTGCAGTTACTGTTTCTTGAAGTATTGCTTAATGCTATGTAATGGAAATGCTACAGTCAGTTGTCAAGGAACTTGCCATTTTCCAAACCAACTGCAAAAAATTGAGATTGCTGCCTTTAGTCTTAGGTATTTTTCTTGTAAATGAGAGGGGAGGAAAAAAGGAGGAAGTCCATTAGGGATTGAGTAGCTCTTTGAGTGATCTCAAGACTTTTATATTCAGACTTTATTTTTTGCTACCAAAAGTGTTAGGGGCAATACTAGCCACTAGGAAGCTTGGGCTCATGTTGTAATTCAGTGGTCAAGGAGCCAAAAAGAGTAAGTTGCACCTTGAAAGTTCTTTCTGCTACTATTGCAGATACAATGCAAAGAAATACCAGTGGGATCTCAAAAGCTTTTAGGCTAAAATTTAGTTGTGGACTTGGATACCTAAAATTGTGTGTTTTACATGTGAACAAAGTATGTAATTTGATTATGCTCTGTAGGTCAGGATCTGAAGAGCCTGTTAGCCTCTTGCTTTGTTGCCTGGATATCACCTAACTGGAATGCTTTCATTTTGGCTAAGCATGTAACACATCAGCAGATTGTGTCCAGATCTAGAGCTAAATTGGAGAAAAACTTAGGCCAGCCTGCATTAGTTGTGTGCAGGCTCTAAATCTGCAGTTACTGTAAGTCAGTAGGCATGCAGCAGCCTGGTCATATGCTCAAGTCTGCAGAAGATGAGCATTGTGGAAAGACAGGGTGGAAATGCTGTATTTAAAAAAAAAAAGAACCAAAAACCAAAATGCAGAACAAACCTTCACTCCATCCATACTCCAGAGTAGGTGTTCCTTAGAATCAGCGAATCATAGAATAGTTAGGGTTGGAAAGGACCTCAAGATCATCTAGTTCAACCCCCGCCCTGCCGCCATGGGCAGAGACACCTCACACTAAACCATGCCACCCAAGGCTTTGTCCAACCTGGCCTTGAACACTGCCAGGGGTGTAACATTCACAACCTCCCTGGGCAACCCATTCCAGTGCCTCACCACCCTAGCAGTAAAGAATTTCTTCCTTATATCCAGTCTAAACATTCCCTGTTTACGTTTTTAACCTGTTACCCCTTGTCCTGTCACTACAGTCCCTGATGAGTAAGTCCATCCCCAGCATCCCTATAGCCCTCCTTCAGGTACTGGAAGGCTGCTATGAGGTTTCCATGCAGCCTTCTCTTCTCCAGGCTGAACAGCCCCAACTTTCTCAGCCTGTCTTCATACGGGAGGTGCTCCAGTCCCCTGATCATCCTCGTGGCCCTCCTCTGGACTTGTTCCAGCAGTTCCATGTCCTTTTTATGTCGAGGACACCAGAACTGCACGCAGTACTCCAGGTGAGGTCTTACAAGAGCAGAGTAGAGGGGCAGGATCACCTTCTTCGACCTGCTGGTCACGCTCCTTTTGATGCAGCCCAGGATATGGTTGGATTTCTGGGCTGCGAGCACACACTGCAGCCGGCTCATGTTCATTTTCTCATCGACCAACACCCCCAGGTCCTTCTCCGCAGGGCTGCTCTGAATCTCTTCTCTGCCCAACCTGTAGCTGTGCCTGGGATTGCTCCGACCCAGGTATAGGACCTTGCACATCATACACATACAGAAATGAATTGCAGGATGTAAAAATGTGGGAGTTTTTGCCTTCAGTGTTGTTTTATTTTCCTGAGGAAATAGTTGTGTAGATGAGATGGGCTTTCTTCTGGTAAAGTCTTCTTTCATATAGATTATATGCCCTTGAATGATTGTAGATACATTCTCTCATGTGACTTCACATAGGAGACTGTTTGGGTCAGGTGTTGACTTCAAGGGAGCAGATCAGAATTTGAAGTATTTCCCACTTCTGAGTTGGAGAAACCAGGTCAGGATGTGGAAATTAGGGAGAGTATTTTTACTTGGACTACCAAAGACAGATGTGTAGGAGTGAGATGGTTTGTAATTCCCTGTGTGATGCTTGCATTAAGAGTCAATGTCAGCAGTGTTCCTTTGTGTACCTACCAGAACTGCAAGGTGGCTGATGTAGTGACCTGTCTGTAAAATGTTGTTTTCTCCAAGCATATTCCAAAGTTTGAATCCCCGTGGAGACTCTGAAAAGCATTTTTTTTTTTCTTTCCATCCCTCCTCTTGATGTCATGTTCTTGAAAGGGATCTCGGTGTTTCTGGAGATGCAATAATTTTTGAGGCAGAGAAATAGTAAGAAAAAATCAGCCCATCTATATGGAGGGGGGGCGTGACAAGTAACCTTTCCCAACTTGTAACAGCAGTGGTTTTGTGTAGAACTTGAAAGAATCATTGAAACCATTCTTTACATATAGTAGTAACACTATCCTTTAATGTATAAACATGAAAAGAAAAAGAAAATCCTTAAATTCTATTTGAATGGTTTTATAGTACATGGGAAAAGTTTCATGAGCACCCTGAACCTCTTTGAAGTTACCTGATTGCTGAGCAGAACAGTTTCTCTGTTTGGGTGTTTCTGCCTCCTGCGGCATATTGGTACTGGCTGTCTTGTGAGGCAGTGCCAGTGTGAGAGCAGGCAGTGGCAATGCCTGACTGGAAAGGATGGGAGCACTCCTTTCAGGTGCAGAGATTCTTCAAGCCCCAGCCTTCATGCATTGTTTTGAGGTGTGTTTATATTTTTTTGGTCTACTTTGTACTTCCCTGTTGGCTGAAATTAATCATGAGGTTTGGGTAGAAGGTGTGATTCAGACTTATGCCTCAATATAAAGTGATAGAATCAGAATGGTTTTGGTTGGAAAGGACCTTAAAGATCATCTAGTTCAACCCCCCCTGCCATGGCAGGGACATCTTCCACTAGACCATGTTGCTTAAACCCCCATCCAACCTGACCTTGAATGCTGCCAGGGATGTTAAGCAACACTACATTTCTAGGAACCTCTCCTTTTAGTCAACAGATGCATGAAGCTGATGAAATTCCTTACATGGACTAGGACTTCTTCCATCTAGTGATACAGAATCACAATTTGGTAATCTTTAGAAGCTGTTTAGCATTTTACTTTGCAACTCTGTTACCTGTTTTGAAGTCCAGGACCTAGAGGGTAACAAAGCTTATAACAAATGTCAGCATAGGGGTCTAATTCTGGTGTTCGGAGTCTTCAGGATGTATCAATGATTAAGAAGTCCTTAGGGCACTTCAGAAAGTTATTGCTCACAGCATATGAACAGTATTTATTTCTCTGCTCCAACTTTGGTTGAGTGTTCATATGCTTTAATACCAAGTTCCTTCTGTTTTGGTTAGTAGTTTCTGAATAATAGGGGTCAACAGGACAGATTTGTGGGCACATCAGCGCTCATATCTGTAGCTTCAATCCACAAAAGCTCTGGAATATTTTTTATCTGTAAGCATGTGATTTTTAGTGAAAATAAAAGGAATATTGGTATGCTTTGGTTGATGGAAGGCCTTCTGAAAAGGTGACAATGCAAGTCCTGGAAGCCCTTTGTATGTGCCTTATAATGTCTGTGACCCTGCTTGTGTGCTAGAGAAAATGCTAAGCATTTGAATTGCTGAATTCAACATGAAAATAGAACAGAAATTCTGCGTAGTCTATTGGAAAGTGTAGAAAGGATCAAGTTATCATATTTCTTTTAAGTTAATCTTCATGTTTTTGAGAGTAACTATCATGCTTACAGTTGCAGTTTGTTGCAGTAAATACTCTAAATTAGGTGTCCTAAATATGCAGTTCTGTCTCCTTTGGAAGCATAACCATTTAAAAACTGTAAACTGAAGGTGCTACTTCCAGCTCCACTAGGTGTCAGCCAAGACCCAAGTGACTGAGCACTGTACATCTGCAAACTGTCTTGTAGAGAAGTCCCCAGCTGTTGTGAAGTACACTGGATAATAGTTTTCTGTGGTTGGTTGCTATATATAATAGTATTACTTTGGATGTAGGTGGAGGAGACCATCTTATGCCGCTGTAAGTTAACCTCATTTGAGTAAGTTACTAGGGAATCTTGGATTGGGTATTTGAAGCTCCAGTAACCAGATCGAAGTAACATTAGACTTCCAAATACATTCCTCTGTGGTACTGTGATCATCTGTAGCCTTCTAGGTAAAGGCTACAAGGTATTTCCTTGCTTTTTTTCCATCTGCCTAACATTGCAGTAGTGTTACCTAATATATTGCTCTGCCAATGCAGAGTTTTCCTTTGTGCATTGTTCTTGAGCATGTGGATGTCTTAATTTTAGATAACACAGAGAGTAGAGGTTTCTTCAGTTCCCCTGAATGTTTTTCACAAGCCAAAGCAATTTTCATTGCTTGTGTATTTACACGTTTAAGAAGGAAGAAAATAAAACAGCCTTAGAATGTGTAGATGTATGCCTACATTAGTGGCACTGGACCACTCTAAGCAAGGTATAGAAACAGTGCATTTGTAACATTTATTTTTAACAATAATTTGATTTTAACAACAGTATTTAAGAGGGTTTTTTTCAAGTTGATATTGTCTGTTTATAGTATATACTAAGATACTCAAATGCTACAGGTGAATTGTTTGTGTATTTTTAATCTGTATTCTGAGTATGGATTTGGACTTGTTTGTTGGTGTTTCCTCTTAAGGTGGTTGTAACTGTTCTTTCTTAGAATTCCTGTGCTAAGTGCCCAACTTCTTCCTGTATTGTTAATGACCCATTGCAAAGACAGATGTAGTACTATGTAGATGGAAAGCAGGACAGATTGTTAAACTGCTGAATTAGTTTAGGCATGTCTTTTAACCCTTTGCTATGCTTCTGAGAAAAGGTCATGAAGCAAAGAGTTCATACTAAATTTGATAGCAGGAGGTACTTGCTCTGTTTTTAGAATCACAGAGTGGTTTGGGTTGGAAGGGACCTTAAAGATCATCCAGTTCCAACCCCCCTGCCATGGGCAGGGTCACCTTTCGCTAGATCAGGTTGCTCAAAACCCCATCCAGCCTGGCCTTGAACACTGCTGGGGATGGGGCATCCACAGCTTCCCTGGACTACCTGAGCATCATCCAACACACAAAACACAAATGGCCCTATGTAGTTTAACACTGGTCTCACTTCAGTGTTTCGTCACAAGTTTGGATGCCCTGCTACTAACAAATTTTTGTGAAGTAGTGGTGTATTTTTTTATGTAGCTTTGTGTGTGGTTGGTGTAACTTCTGTGTATAGTTAGGAAGGTCATATTGATAGAGTTGTGAAATGCAGTGAAATATGGCAGGTTGGGGGGGGGGGGGGTGGTGTGATGTTGGCTATTGAAAACCAGCATGGATTGTTTACCTTGTTAAAATGCTTTTCCCATCAGAAAACTTTTGAATACTTGATGTTTGACTGCAAATGCAACACAGCCATTCCAAGGCTGCCTACTTAGAGTAGAAATGATCTAAACACTTTCTATATGCCAAGAAGATGCTGGGTTTCATGAAATGAACTACTAATACCTTTTTTTTCCACTGTCCTGGGTGCAGTAAGGTAATGTTGTGAAGTTTTGTACCTTGAGATAAAGTTCTAGAAGAAGCTAGCTTCCTCGGAGTAACTGGGAGAAAGATAGATACATGTGTGAATGCTTTAAAGCTCAACTTAGTTGAGAGAGGAGGATGATTTTGTTCCCTTTAATCTTGTTTATGGGGGGGGGGGGGGGGGGAGGAATGGGGGGAAGAAGGGGAGTGGGGTTTTGCTTAACCTAGGATGGGTTTCCTCCCTGTATTGAGACTAGGCTATAAAACAAAGCAGCACCCATTTATAGTGAAGCCATTCCTGTATGCTGGTCTTTTATTTTCTGTACAGGAATTGAGTGCAGGTTTGGGGTGGGGGGTGTCAGTAGCAAATGAAAGCTACTGTTAACAGATGGCTAGCTCTACTGCACTTTAAACCGCAGCTAATTTACAGTTCTAATCCAAATGTAGTAAACGTCAGACAGCAAAGGATGTACTGAGAATACATTCACCAATATCAGTGTGCTTGTCCAGCAGAACATAGCTTCTGACTTTGTGCCTTGAGGCCACTAATGAAACATGTAGAAGAGTGTTAGGTTTGCCTTAGACCTGTATTAAATTCAGCTGAAGGGTGTTTCATAATACTTTGCTCCTTTAGTACTGTGTTCCTTTCTAGCACGCTTAGTGTGAGTAGTTGTTCTGAGTTGTCACCCCCAAGCTTATTTCTGCTTTTCCTGTGGAGCAGTAATGAATCACGTTTCAGTTACTTGAAATGATGGCAGTCCTCTGATCACAGGACAAAAACACAGGGGGAGGAGGGGGAGGGAGGAAAGTAAACCAAAATGAGAGTATTAAGTAACTACATCACGTTTTCAGCCTTTTCCTAGGAGCTGAATGAAAAGCTTTATTTAACATTACTGATTAAACTATCATAGCAATGCACTAATTACCTAATAAGAGCTTCTGAGTGTATATTTTCATCATACTGTAGCACACAAACACTTGATGGCTTTAGTTTGAATGATAGCTTGAGAAATTTCATTCTTTACCTGGATGGTTTGTACTACCCAAAATGATACAGGATGTTTCACTCAAATGGTCGTCATTACTGTTGGGCTTGACTGTATGGTTGCGGCATTGCTTTTCATATTCCACTGACATTTTTCTCCAGATAAATAACAAGAAGCATACGGTGTGTCTGAGTGCAGTGTTACTGTGAGATAAGCTTAAACAGAAGCATAAAGCTTGTCCATAGCAAAAGCTCTTTATTTTTAAGAGAGGAAAATGCTAAGAAATAGAAATTAAGCACGTCAGCTGGAACTAAAGAGTTCAGAACTTCAGAGAGCTTTGTGGTCTTGGAACTTTAAAATTACAGGGGCAGAAGTTTGCCTCTGCTACAAGCTCCAGATCTGGGGGAGAAGCAGGGTGTGTACAGCATCAGGGGTTCATAGGCAGAGTTTCTGCTATAACCAGAAGAAAAGCTTTGTGAGACTTATATTGGGAATTAGCCTACAAAGGAGAAAACTCTTTGATCACATTCCTTTCCTTGTGCTGCAAGATGGTGGAGGGGATAAAGGAGAATTTTCAGGTCTAAGTACAACTTGATTTTTGCCAGAGTAAAATAAAACAACTGCGTAAGGTTCAAAAAGACCTAAAATGAATCTAAGGTATAGGTGGGACTTGTGCATGCTTTTGATGTGGTGTTTTAGGCTTTTTGCTTTCATATCCTTCAGTGTTAGAACCAAGGGGAATTTTGTTAAGGTGTTCTGAAGGCTGATTTTGAATTACATTACATGTGGATTACATTGAGAATTGCATTACATTGAAGCACAAAATCTGGGTGTTTGAAGAACTTACTGATGAGAAAAAGGGAAGAGGCCACTTCGAGATAAAGGAGAAAAGAAAAAGTATGGGATGACTTTGAGCACCCAGTAACTTTAGTTAACATTTTTTGTTTAAAAAGTAAAATAAAAGTAGTGCAAAATTTTTTAGAGCAAACGAAATAATAGTAAAAATTCAAGTCCTGGTGGTCTGTCCCTTTTAAAACTTTGGAAGTCATTCTGATTGGCAACAAGTGTGGAGCCGGTGCCTTTTCTAGGCTAATCTTACAGATGAATTCCTGGCTTCACAAGGGAATGACAGATTCTTCCTGGCCCATATCTGTCTTTACGGAATCACAGTCATTAGGGTTGGAAGGAACCCCTGGAGATCATATTCTATGATTCTATGATCATATGGACGAACCCACCTGCCAAGGCAGGGCCACCTAGAGCAGGTCACACAGGAACACATCCAGGTGGGTTTTTGAATGTCTCCGGAGGGGGAGACTCCACAGCCCTCCTGGGTAGCCTGTTTCAGTGTTCTGCCACCCTCAGTATAAAGAAGTTCTTCCTCATGTTGAGTTGAAGCTTCTCACGTATTAGTTTGTGGCCACTGCTCCTTGTCCTGTCGTCAGGCACCACTGAAGAGTCTGACACTATCTTCCTGCCATCCACCTTTGAGGTACTTCTATGCATTAATGAGATCCCACCTCAGTCTTCTGTAGACTAACCAGGCCCAGCGTGTGCAGTCTCTCCTTGTAAGATTGATGCTTCAGACCCCAGTCATCCTTGTGGCCCTGGGTCTTCCTGGATGGTAGCAGAGGTGCCTGTGAGGTTTTGGGATTTTTAAAATTTTCTCTGAAAATACAAAGCTCCCTAAACAAATGAAGGCAAATGCAATATAACACCTACTTGCTCAGAGAGGGGGGCTTGAGAAATGGGAATCTTTGTAGAAGAAAACTTCAGGCTTGTTTACAACTACATATGAAGCAAAAGGCATAGATTCCCAGCTGATCCCAGTGTTGAGCCTTTCCCCCGTGTGTGGCATCTTAACTTGCCGCTGTAGCCACTTTTTATGGGGGGAAATGGAAGAAACAGCTTTACAGTAATGCTGTCTGTGACATGCTACACTTGTTTCTGTCATGAATTTATGAATAAATATTGTGCTTAGTGTCAGATATGTGATTATATTATGTGGATATTTCTGCTGATGCTGAGGAATGAGGTGTATGGTAACTGTAGAGAGACGAATTAACTAGACTACAATTGAGAGATCCATGAGACTTCCTGTGGTGGGTGGGGGGACTAACTTATGTATGATCTGCCCAATGGTAAGCTGTCAGGCACCGTGGCAGGAGGAATTGTATTTGTCTCACTTCCTGCAACTTGTATTGAAGCTAAAAATGCCTGTCTTTTTTCTGAAGTTGGGAGTTGGAAACCTTTCCAGTGGAATTTTAAAACTGATACGGCTTTATTGGCAGCTTTAGTCAGTTCTCCATGATATGATTATTTATGGGACAAAAAGAGATCCTTGAACAAGCATTTCAGTTTCTCTCCTTCTTAATGCTTGCAGCTCAAATCCAATCCTAGCAATAATGAGGAAAAAGAAGCCCAGACTCAGCTGACAAAATCTGATGAGCTACAGCGCCTGCATTCACAAGCATTATCTGCCTACCAGCAAGAGGATTATGAAGCCGCTATTTCTCTTCTTGATGAAATCTTGGCAGTAAGTGTGAAGTATAATGGTACTGTGAAGGGGAAGTATGAGCTCCTGTCTGACATCTGTGTATTTTTGTTTAATAACTTTTTCACTGATATGAAAACACTTGGTGTAACTGGCCCAGTTTTGCTGAGCACTGTGAGTCCGTAATGAAGTTGGAGAGTAGAGAATGCTGAGCACTACCTGCAAAAAGTCAAAATAATAGTTTTTAGTTTGGGTTAAAGAGAGAGCTTCAGCCAGTCTTATGTTGCAGGTAACTTCCTTGATCATACTTTCCTATTATTTCACAGTTTGGTGTTCTTGGGGAAGCTGGGGAATAAATTGTTCTCAAACCAATGAAGTTTTGCCAAATACAGAAGGTGTAGGTTTGTCATCTAGATTTTTCACTGCCTATATGCAGGCAGGTTTTGTCTTGAGTAAATGAAGTAACAAAAGATTAAAACCACAAAGTTAGAAATGTAAACAGCTCTCTGGTTTACAGCTTGTTCCTTAGATATGTGTATCAAATCTTAATCAGTATAGGTAGGCTGATCATATAAGTGTAAATAACTCATCGTGGGCATTTTGTGTGTCATATAGAAATATATATATATTATATTAAATATATATTAGAAGACTGTTAACTGCTTCAACTCTTCACACGCAAATTAACACAGATTTGGAATTAACAACATTCTGGCTTTTGCTGAAGAAACTGCCAAAGGGTGGGAGTTTATGGGGAGGGAATGTGGAAAAGCATAAAAGCCTTGTTCTCTAAAAGGATGGCTTACAAACAAATGATAAGACCCAGAATAAATTCTCACTAGAACAAATTATGATCAGCAGTTCCTTTTAAGTAGTTATTCTTGCTATATTGTGACATTATTACTTCTGTATATATATATCTTTAAAATATGGATACTAAGATCAAATCTTGTGTGGCTGAATCTTACCCTCAGGTTTCTTTTTAGAGGACATCTGACAGCTTGGTCCTTGCTGTTCATTACGCTGAGTCTTTTGGGAAGATGTAATAAGTTATGATTCTGATATCCTTCACTGGAGGCTCAACAGACTGTCCTGGTTTAAGCAGTGCCAACAGATTTAATTCGTCTCTCTGCATGAGCTCACTGAATCACTTACAAATTTTTCAGGCCTTTGTTTTCTATGTGGGCAGGTGCATCACAGCATCCACCAGGAAGCAGAGATGCTAATTTCATGTGCTCTGCATGCAGCTTGAACCTTATGCTATTGCAGGTGGCAATGTGAAATTAAATGGGGTTTTTCTTTTGCTGGGGAGGAAAAGAAGTGAAGTGTTAGACCAAAAACAAGCTTTAATTTTGATTTCTCAAGGTTTGTGTTTGGGATGCAGAGCTACGGGAACTTCGAGCTGAGTGTTATATAAAGGAAGGAGAACCAAGCAAAGCCATTAGTGACTTGAAAGCTGCTGCCAAATTAAAGAATGATAACACTGAAGCCTTCTATAAAATCAGCAGAATATATTATCAGTTGGGGGACCATGAGTTGTCACTCAGGTAATTTTCTTGTTTGCTGTAACCATTATAACTGAAACACAATGTGATGATATAGGTCATGATAAACCGTGAAATATCTATGTTGTCTGGGTTTTGGATGGAGTAGCACCTCTGGCTTAGATCTGATAAAGGAAGCTCTTTTCCAGAAGCTAAGAATTGGCAGTTGAAGACACCATGTTTATTCTTGGCAGACCAGCCATCAGTGGTTCCTAGCATCTTGCTTACCTAAGTGGAAGCCATTATGCAAGTCTGTCAGAGTTGCTTACTTTACTACTTTATATCTTTTCTCTGAACTTGCATTGGTGGAGCCTTTTTTTTCTTTAGCCTTCAAACTTCATCCAACTGAAGTTTACAGGGCAAACAAAAAACGTACATATTAGGTCTTAGGGCTAGGCTAGGTTTTTATTTTGAAGAGTGGAAACAAAAGATCACAAGCTTATAAATAAAAAGTCCAAAAACATCCAAGTGCAAGAAGCTGGGGATCCAGAGCTGTCAAACTTCATCCCCTGAGGATGATCAGGGGACTGGAGCACCTCCCGTATGAAGACAGGCTGAGGAAGTTGGGGCTGTTCAGCCTGGAGAAGAGAAGGCTGCGTGGAGACCTCATAGCAGCCTTCCAGTACCTGAAGGGGGCCTATAGGGATGCTGGGGAGGGACTCTTCATTAGGGACTGTAGTGACAGGACAAGGGGTAACGGGTTAAAACTTAAACAGGGGAAGTTTAGATTGGATATAAGGAGGAAATTCTTTCCTGTTAGGGTGGTGAGGCACTGGAATCGGTTGCCCAGGGGGGTTGTGTGTGCTCCATCCCTGGCAGTGTTCAAGGCCAGGTTGGATGAAGCCTTGGGTGGCGTGGTTTAGTCTGAGGTGTCTCTGCCTGTGGCAGGAGGGTTGGAACTAGATGATCTTGAGGTCCTTTCCAACCCTAACTATTCTATGATTCTATGATAATCTTTCATTCTTACAGGCAACGTCCAGTATTGGAGTATTTTTTGACAACACCCTACCCTTTTATTCATTTTCACTTGCGTTTAAGGTGTTATTCCCATACATTCCTAGTCAGTCCTGCAGATTACTGCCCTTGCCTAATCTGGACTCTTAACTTCATACTCTGTGCCTAGCCGGACAAATAATCCTTTTTGCATGAGTAGTTTCTGTGCAGCTCATTACCTCAAATGCTCCACCTTCATCTCTAGACTCCTTCCAATATGGTTTCTACCACAGAATCTGTTTAGTAAGATTTCTTCTCCCACCCACCCCCTGAAATCCACACATGAGCACACTCTGTTAATAACTTAATCAAAAAGTTTTTATGAGTACAATTGAGAGAGCTGCTGAAGAATAGAATAGTATCAGTATAAAGGAATAAGCCTCTCCTCTTGATTCTTCTCTGACACTTTTCTATTTCTTGCATCATAAGATATAGTATGAGAGTTGTATAGCTCTTGGACTTGCTTGCTAATGAATTGTGTCCTTCCCTTAGTTCTTCCATTTACCCTTACAGGCTTAATGATTTTCAAATAATAGGTGGTTTTGCATGTGCTTAGGAACAAAATGAGATTGTGATCTCCTTCTAAAAATAACACCTTGATTGTGCTATGATGACTCTATATGGTACAAAACTTTATTCTTTCATATGATTGTATTCTGGAGGGTTTTAAGACTTTGGCCTATTTTAAGAGGTATCTGCCCTAATCAGAGTCTGATTAAACAGTCTTTGCAGTGAAAAGTCAGGTTCAGGTTTGGCTGAGATTTCATTAAAAGAATGGGTCTTAGCTGAACTTCATCTGTTTCAGGCAGTATAAAATATACTTCTACATGGGTATTGTAATACAGCCGAGTTAAATATACAAGAAAATCACAACCAATTGCATCTGATACCTGATGAATATAATTTCATTCCCAGGGTATGTTTTTCTTCTGCTGTTTAGTCAGTTATTAATGTAACACTCGTCAGTCTCTGCCTGTTTGGCAGTACAAAATAATTAACCTCCAAACCAGACAAATATTCCTGTATGTTCTGGAAGTCTTTTTTGTTTCCCTTTAATTTTTAATGAAGGGAGAGATTGTGTAAAAGTCATCAACTGTTGGTCTGGACAGCTTATAGAAGTTACATTGCATCTCTAGATGAAATTTCCTAATGTGTGGTGATGTCTTCTCTTTGGGTTTTTGTTTTTATTTTCCATTCCTACCTCCTTGGAAACAGTGAAGTCCGGGAGTGTCTGAAACTGGACCAAGATCACAAGCAGTGCTTCTCTCTGTATAAACAAGTAAAGAAACTCAATAAGCAGATTGAGTCAGCAGAGGAATTCATCCGAGAAGGCAGGTAAGTGTTCACTGCTATATTAAAAACGAAGAGGAAAACCAGCCACTGCTGAGGTGCCAACTTACTATTGATTGAGGAGTTAAGTGATGCTTTTTGCATCTGACAGTTAAAGTGGATAACTGAGCACAGTACTCAAATTACTATCAAGATAAATATTGACTCGCATAGGGACAGTTCTATTCTCATTCCTTCTGATGCCACTGTCTTCTCTTCGCATGGTTAGCTTCTTTGTAGAGAAGGTAGTAAGACTGAGATAGGGATGATACCTGTCAGCTTTCATATGTTGTTTCTTAGCACTGATGAGGCCACACCTGAGTGCTGTGCTTTCCAGTACAAGAGAGATGAAACTACAGAGAGAGGAAGTCCAGCAAAGTGCCACTAAGATGATGGAGGGACTGGAGCATCTCTGTGTCAGTGAGGAAAGGCTGAAATACCTTTGTTTCCCTTGGGCCTTCTCTTCTACATGGTGGTCTCATCAATGTATATAAACACCTGAAAGGAGGATGCAAAGAGGGTGCAGCAACCTTTCAGTGGTGCCCAGTGACAGGACCAGGGCAACGGGTGCAAGGGGAAACAGGAAATTCCAATTGAACATAAGAAAATGCTTCCCAGTACCCCCTTGTTTTCACTGGTGCAGGTTAGCAAGAGGGGCTGTGGAGTCTCCCTGCTTTGGAGATACTCAAAATGCATTTGGGTATGGTCCTGGATATGGTCTTGGATATGGATATCGGGTCTGGATATGGCAGCCTGCTTTAGGTGGCCCTGTTTCAGCATGGGGGTTGGACCAGATGACCTCCAGAAGTCCCTTCCAATTTCGACTATTCTGTGATTAAAAGCCCACATTTTTAGATTAAGCCCACGTAGTAATTCTGCAGTCCCTTGACAGCAAAAATGAATCTGACTAATAGGCTTCTTTAATGCACCCTATTAAATGACAGACAATGCCCCTGTATTCTTCTGTTTCTTACTTTATTTCAGTTTTGTGTGTTACCAAGCACACGACATCCAACTGTAATCTAAGGACCCCTAATAAGTGACTAAACATTATCAGGGTGGCTTTTCAAAATGAAGTACATCAGGAATGTGAATCAGCACTACTGAAGACAATTTTATTAAGTTAGCAATCTGTTTGGATTCTTTTCACTTCAGTCTTCTATTTAATCAAATATCAGCACATTTTCAGGGAGTGTTCTGAGAGCTTGAATTTCTCCTAGGTTGTAGCAATCCATGAGTTCAGTCACATGCATTTTTAGGTGAATGTTCTACCCAGTTTCTCACTCAAACCGTGGAACTTTAGCATTTTTGAAACCTTCACAGCAAAAATACTTTTTACTGTGTGACTTCTGAGAAGGAAGAAGGGAGAAAACAACCATCTGATTCAAGCTGCCATAAAGGACTTGTCTTTTTGTACCAAGAAATGCAAATAATACAGTGCTCACAGCAAGACTCTACTTTTAGTCCATCTTGTGTATCAGAGGGAAATGCTTTTCTCCAAGTGCAGAGTGGTATGTTGGACAGGAGGCAAATCTAGAGGCTGTTGTCTGTGCAGAGTGAGGGATGGTAGTTTTTACCTTCTGCAAAACTCTGCCAGGCATAATCCCTGCTCTTCTGTCTCATAGCACAGAAAAGGGAATGGGGATGTAATTGAAGTGGCTGAAAGGTTTCTTCATACTGTTGTCTCACACCACACCTTTAAAACTACTAAAGTTAAGGTACATTGCTATAAGGATGTAAAAGTCTGTGAATTTTGAAACTTGTAAATACATCACACGATGAAATTGTTACTGCATATCATGATATTATGCTTGTTGTGATTTAAACAGGTATCAAGATGCTATCAATAAGTATGAGTCTGTAATGAAAACTGAGCCAGATGTCCCAATTTATGCTACTCGTGCCAAAGAAAGGATCTGCCACTGCTTGTCAAAGGTAATACTGGTTATATCTGTAAACTTCTTTAAAGCAAACACCACCACAAAAAAAACAAGCCACAGTACTACATGACTTCTGTTGTACTTTCTCCTCCCTAGAACCAGCAGGCTACAGAAGCCATAAAAGTTTGTACAGAAGTTCTGCAACTGGAGTCAACCAATGTGAATGCCCTGAAAGACAGAGCAGAAGCTTATTTGCTGGAAGACCTTTATGAAGAAGGTGTTGTATGCAGTTTGCACATACTTTTTTGAGTGCATTTAAAATGCAGTCAGCGTTTCGACTGTTTTTAACATGCGCTTTGATTCTATACTATGTTGTTATCCCTAATCAGCACTGGTAGTTGCAGATTTCACAAAAATACCTGCTGGTAATTTTGTCTTGATGAGTATAAGTGGAATGTACTTGTTCCATCTACAGCGCAGTTGTCTTTACAACGGTGTGCTATGTTCAGGATGTTTTATGAGACTGCAGCTTACTCAGCTTGCTTAAACACATTTTATGTAATCAGCAGCGTCAGACAACTGTTTAGAAATAAAAGGTAATTATAGTTAGGGTGATACAAATCCGTTTTAGGAACTCTATTTTAATGTCTTTGTGTGGCAGCATGAAACAACACCGTTCCGCCCCCCAGCGTGTATTGAGGGCAGAGGAAGATGATAGCCATTGCTTCACCTCTATGGGTCTCTAGTGCTGTTAAGAGCAGTAAACTGATGCCACTCCTTAGGCTGAATTTTCCATGCAGGGTTTCCGTAAAATGCATATTGTTACGTCTTCCCATCTGCAGCCTCAGGAAGTAGGGACTGAGTAGTAAGTGCCTTGAGTACACCATTATGTTGTTACCTGGCTTCTTTGAGTGCTAATGTGCTATTAAAAAAAAATCTTCAAAATCTCATTTAGTGAATCTCATTTCCACAAGAAACAAGGCTTAAGAAGGAAATTTGGACAGTCTGGCTGTTCAGCCCCTGAGCTCAGTCATGCAGCAGCTCCTGAAGCATTGGGCTGTTTCAGTCAAATGTGATGAAGGAGAAGACGTGGAGGCTTTAAATCTACAGAAAACTAGTTCCATGATTTTTAGTACTTGCAGAGCAATTTTCCTGTTCTGTATTCTGGTGCTGGATCTTTTGCTTTACAACTGAAAAAAACCCCATCTTTCTGATTTAAACATTCATGAGGCAGCTGTTCTCATTTATAGCACACAGATTTTTATTTTTTTTGCCTTTTTGAGAAATTAAGGAGAAGATGATACTGCTCACCTCCCAAAGCTTGCTTCAAATAGGAGATACCCATTTTGTTCTCATATTGGGCCTCCTTGCTCAAATCAAAACCCAGTATAAAGAGGACTGGTGTGGTTTCAGACAGTCCTTTTCATCAGGCCTGTAGACTTTGTACCTCTGAAGTGACCTAGTCCCCCTTTGCTGAGACTGGCAAGCCTTTTCCCCCCTTATAAGAAAAAGGGTGAAAGCATAATTCAGAGAACTGATGGCCGTTGTACAAAGGGGGGTTGCTTAAAAACCCCCAACAAACCCAAAGTATGAGGAAAAATCCTTCTGTTTTTCTTAGGCTAATGGCTTTCCCTGTGTTGATTAGAACTGCAGTGTCAGCCTGGAAGTAAGACTTGGGAAGATTTCACAGTGATGAGGTCCCCTTTAGGCATTTCCCCATCTTTTTCTGTACTTCAGAACAGTGGAAGTATATTCAGTGAGTGCTGGGAAAAGTACATGTACAAATGAATAAAAAAAAACAACCTCAAAACCCAAGCACTTCCCTAAAAAGAGTTTAAGGTACAGAATACAAATCTACAAGATAGGCTTGTGCAGAGGTTTTTGGTGTAAAAGGAAGGAGTATCAGCAGAAGGAGAACCCAAAGGAAATGTAAGGTTGTCTTCTTTCTTCAAGATGTATGAATCTTCAGCTTAAAGGAGGGTGGAGACAGGCAGGCCAAACAGGCCCTGCTGTGAGTCCTCTTTGATGTACCTTTTGCTTCTTACTAATGGACAGAATTGGTCTGTTTGTTTTCTTGAAATTGATGAATCTCAATTTGGATCTTTCTAACATTATCTTCAGTTAAATCCTCCTCTGTTTCTTGTTCCTCTAGGGTGAGAGAATCTGGCAACTCTTGCAAACTGGAAGGGGGGAAAAAAGCTTTGTAATGAGGTCCTACACAAATGCAGCTTGGTCTTACAATTGAGCAAATGCCTACCTATTATGGGATGTAAGGAAACATGGAGGGGATAGACCTAGGATTTGGGAGAGCTTATTTCCTTGGCCGGATGGAGCCTGCTGGCTTGGCCTGGCCTGGTTCTAAGTGGACAACCCTACTAGAGTGGAACTGTGCTCATCCAAATCCCTGTGGTTTAGCATATCATCTGCCTTTCTCCTGCCCTTGACAGTAGTGAGATGATTGTAGTTACACTCTGTCTTCCAGCAGAGCCTCCATAAACACTATTATAGCCCATTAATGTTAGTCTGCCTAAAGGTGCCTCCATTTATTCTTAACTGCTGTAAAAATGATGGCTGATTTCTCTCTGTTGTAGAGACAGTAGAACAATTAAAATTGTAGCCTTATATTTAAAGGGGAAACTGATTCTCATTCTCCTCTCAAGAAAACTTCAAGCTAGAGGCACCCATTTTCCTGTTTTAAAGCCAGAAAAATTTGAATTACTTGTAATTCAGAACTTTGAAGGCTATTATTGTTAAGTCTTCAAGATGCATTTCAGTATGTATTGCTGAGTTCTGATTCCCATCAAATGGGTTTAATTACTTTACAATCACATGGGATCCAGGGCTTGTCTACAGAGACAGATGTGTAATGACTCAGTTTCTGGCTTACCTCATAAGTACAGGAGTCTGTCTGAAGTATACAGCATGAGTTTTGTAAAAGAATTAAAAACCCCACCTTTTTCTTTTCCGCCTCCTCATTACCCTACTGCTGTAGAGGAAAGAGTCCCTATTTCAGTAAGACCGTAACTGGTTCAGTTATTCCTCTAATGGTTGACATGAACATAGGTTGTCTGCAATTACTGGGGTTTGATAGTAAATGAACTCTGCATGTGGAATAATGGGAATCTTGGTCACTGTTTTAGAGGTGGTAGGCAAGATACGAAAGCCAGCTATAAGGTCTTTAGAGATAGGATGTGCTTACTGTTTGAGAGGTTGTGAAAACTCTTGTATTGAAAGAGAGTTAGATTTGACTAAAGTATTAGTATTGAAACTGGTACTGGTAACTGGGTGTTCCTTTTGTGTCATGGGATACATGGGGCAGGATTAAAGTAAGAAAGGATGCTCACTGAAACAGCGGGTCATTGATTCTTGTAGGGTATGTGAGGGACTAGTACGTTTAGAAATAGGGACTGAGCAGATCTGATTTTAATATCTCATTTGACATGAAATAGGAATATTTCTCATATTCTCATAGGAATAATTCTCATAGCAAACTGCTGGTGGTCAGGAAGCTGTTATCCTGCTTCCAGCCCTCACCCCTCAGGTGCGGAGAGCATTAACTCTCTGAAAGAAGAAAATTCCTACACTGGGGAGTACCATCAAAACTGAAGCGTCTTCCAACTGGGAGAATGCAAAATGTACTTGCCATCAGGTGTGCTGGGTGCATTCCATCTGCAGTGTGCAGCACTGAAAACCACGCCTTCCTGTGTGCTTAATGTTTGCAGCCTTTAAATAAGATAGTCAGTCTTGTACTGTCATTGCAAATCCTTGGCCCTGAGCAGCTTGGTTTCCAGCAGCGGTGTGTGCTGTAGATGATGTGGGGCTCAGTGATGTTGAGCAGTGTGATCTGCATTTGGCAGACATTGTGGTGGGACCTCCCATTATTACATGAAGCAGATTAAGTATTCTGGTGCTTAAAATCATTGGAGTGGTAAAGCAGCATGATGAAATCCCTACATTTTCATTCTTTTTATCAGTTTTGACAGCATATGTTGGGCACACGCATTAGTGTACACTCCTGTTTGTTGGGGTCTTTTTAATGACTGGACAAATGATTACAAATACCAGCAGAAGCCAAAATGCTTTTTTGAAGCAATAAATGACAGTGTCCAGTGATGTGAAAATGAATAGAAATTGTTTTGTTTGTTAATAGCACATGAAGCTATTGGGGCACTAGAAATACTTTTTGGATTATTGTGTTGTGGTTTTGTGGTGTGTTTTTTCAGTAACCAAAGCAAGATTGCGGTGGTATCAGATGTCTGGGTAATACGAATTCATTAGCACTTCCTGCTGTCTTGCTCAGAAACAGTGAAAAACAAATGTAACACCTGCTGAGAAATAGCATCTGCTTGGAAATAATCTGTTGCAAGTACTTTGTCTAACTGGAGAAACCTAGGAAACTTGGATCTGCAAATGAGACTTTGAAGATTAGAACAGTGAAAGAAGAGCAGTTTCATTAAAGACTTAAAACCAGTTGCTTCCCTTTATAAGTCTTGATATCAAAGAATTTGTAAACTTGGTGTCTTAAGCATTCAGTTACCACTTTGAATAGTAATATAGTTTACTTAAAGTGTTGACCTGAAATGTCTTAAAAATTTGTGAATACATTACAGTACCTCTTGCTTTCATTCCTGAGAAATGCCGCTTCTTGAAATAAGTGAGAGCATGCCTTTGGGGAAAACCCCAACCTTAAAACATGTTATGTGGAGGTGTAAAAGGCAAATATTTGTCTTGCACTAACAGTATGAACCTCCTCGTAATCTGAAATCCATCTTTATTGCCATTAGAGAGGAAGAGGCTTTGTATCCTCTTGATTGAGGTGAACAGGGAGAAGAAGGACTACTAGTTTAATATTATTTGTCATGCATCTTCAGTTGAGCAGCAGTGTGGGACTAACACTGGGCAGTGGGCTCTTCAGATACCAGCTCCTGAAATTTCCTTCTTGACTTCTTTTTCATCCCTGTCCTAGGTGCTCGTTACGTTCATCCATGTGACTGTTGTAGCTTCTAGAGAGTGTTCTGACCCACTACTAGTAACCTCACTTCTTCCTTTCTAAAAAGTGTGGTGAACCCAGAGAAAGAAAAATGCCTAATTATATGTGAAAAATTCATCTCGTCTACTCAAAGGTTTTCTAATTTGTGGAAAACCCCCACCCCAAAACATGGAAAGTTGAAATAAAAGCTCTGCTGTTTCCGTATGGAAATAGCACACCCTCAGTTTTGGTGAGTGGGTGAGTTCTTTAAATTGAAATGTATAAAAGAGTTGTGTAATCTTTCCTTTATTTACTTTTTTTACTAAAGCTATTAAAGACTATGAGACTGCTCAAGCCAATAGTGAAAACGACCAGCAGATTCGGGAGGGGCTGGAACGTGCCCAGAAGATGCTGAAGCAGTCACAAAAGAGGGATTACTATAAAATCTTAGGAGTAAAAAGGTGAGATATAAATATCTGAGATGCGAATATGAAAGGTGGTTATTAAACCAGTATATCTAGGGCCGCTCATTTTGAATTTGTTCTGCTGAGTGTTCCTCTGTGTTACTACGTTAATTTTGCTCCTGTAGCAGTTCAGCAGTGTTCAGCTTTTAAGTAGCATTTGTTTGTAGCTCCTTTTGGATAGAATAAAAAAACCAACATTGGGAAGAAAGGAAATGGATCCCTTGGCAAGAAATTCTTAGTGTAGATGAACGGTCAGGTGAATGAACTGGGGATGAAATGAAGACTGGAGAGAATTGCTGAAAGCAACAAAAAATGAAACTTTGGCACGTAGTGTGACAGATGGGAAGAGTTTGAGAGGAGCAGCTGAAAGGTGTCTAGAATGCTTCTGCCATTAACCTCGAGAAACCAATGACTTCTCTTCCTAACGAGAACTGAAGTCTAGTTCCGAACTAGTATTGCTCATCTTTCCAGTTGTGAACTAATTTGATCTCTACCCTGTATTTTTTGTTACCGATTGTAAGTTCTCCAGACTGGGAACTGTATTCTGCAGGGTAGCTGGCAGTAGCATCTCTCCGAGGAAAGTAAATGGGTGGTGAAGGAAAGAGTGAGTAATCTTTGTTTAGAGTTGCAGCCTTCTGTTTTTTGTGTAAAGAATCTTCAGTGCCACTCCAGAAGGTTGACTAGCACCTCATCCTTTTCCTGATGCCCTTAGTTACTGTCTCAGTGTTTAAAATAAACCTGTAGATTCACTAATGTGCACATGAACAGCTAGACAATTTCAAGTTATGATTTTCTCCATCCAGAAATGCTCGAAAGCAGGAAATCATAAAAGCTTACAGAAAGCTGGCATCCCAGTGGCACCCTGATAATTTCCAGAGTGAGGAAGAAAAGAAGAAAGCAGAGAAAAAATTCATTGATATAGCAGCTGCTAAAGAAGTCCTCACTGACCCAGGTAATGATTGTTCTTATGACTTTTTTTTAATTACATTTTTACAGTAATATGAAATTCAGCAAGTGTAAGCCAGAAGCATTGCAGCTTCCCCTTTTCCCCTCTTACTCATCTTAAGAAGACAGTGCAGTAATACTTGCATCCCATCTGTTGCATGAAGTCCGATGTAAACCTGGAATGAATTACTGTGTTTCAGTGACTATAAAGTCTCTTTAGGGTATCATTTTGCAGAGATTTCCAGGATTGATTAGCTCTGGAGTTCATAGACTAATACAATGGTTTGGGTTGGAAGGGACCCTTAAAGATGGGGTAGTGCAGCTGTCCTGTTCCTGTTGAAATTCATACCTGCCCTATGGGACAGCCAGGTATTGTCTCGCCTTGCTTTAAACCAAATGACTTGTTTGAAGTTTTTCATGCAGTGTGTTCATGGAGTTAATCTCTTCTCTGCCAGTGTCCTGGACAGCTTGGAAAAACTCAGAGTAATTAAGTTCTACAGGTGCTGCCAATACAAGCGTTAATTGCAGCTCCCTGGCTGGGGCAAGGGGGATGCCTGTGTCTGTATCTGTTATCAGCCATCAGAGATGGTTGGTGTTCTTGCCCTGACTACTGTGTTGTGATTCCACCTTGGCTTTGTTTCCTCTAGAAATGCGGCGGAAGTTTGATGCAGGAGAGGACCCACTGGATGCGGAGAGTCAGCAGGGTGGGGGAAACCCCTTCCACAGGAACTGGAACACATGGCAAGGATTCAACCCCTTTGGATCGGGAGGAGGACCGTTTACATTCAAATTTCACTTCAGTTAGAGCCAAGACTGTTTCCAGTGGCTGCTGCTGTTTTATACTTAATTCATTGAAAAATAAAAAGTCTCTCAGTTCAAGACCCCAAAATCTTAATTTCTGATGTTGTCCTTAACCCAGAGTCTTACTGCACTGGAAGAAAGTTCCTTCTTTCCTTTAGGATTCAGAAGCTTTGCTTTGTGATGAACTTGCCAAGCTCGTACCAGTTCGGTTTATTACTGGGGGGGTTTGTTACTGCCTGTCTATTTGTTGTGGTTATATATAGGACATGTTGATTCCTATGGATGGAAAAACCAGTAAGAGGCTACTTAGGACAACACTTAAACATAAATTTAGGACTCAAGTATATGCTTAAAAGTAAAAATGCATGTAAATATTTTTTGGGATTGGGGCCTAATAAACAAGGAAAAGGTAGTTACAATAGTCTCTACTTTAACAAACCGTTAGTTGTGCTGGGCAGAACAATCCATCTCTCAGTATTCTTAAAGGGAACCCCTGGGGACCACCTACTCCTGTATTACTGTCAGCAGTGCCATAGGTGGGGTGGAGAGGCTGCGTATGGAACGAGTCCCAACAACTGCCCTCAGAGAAGATTGCTTGTAAGTGGTTGTGTTTGAAAATGTCTGCTCACTTCAGTCCCTAACCTGGAATAAACTGGGGTCATTGCCCTGGCGGTAGTTGTCAGCTACGAAAGTTAAAAGAGTAGACGCGATACGTTTTAAACGACCTTTTCTGGATGTGATTCGGGATGTCTGGTTTCATGTTTGAGTAGTTTGCACTTCATCAAAACCCCTGCTTGAGATCTGAGCAAAAAATGTGGTGTGATGTGACTGTGCAGCAATCTGTTACTTCTCTGTACATCTCTGTGAGGTGAGTGGGAATAGGGTGTTCGCTCCAGCCTTACCCGGTAGCATGACTTCAGTTCTGCTGGGTGCTGGCACAGTGAGTTAATACTATGTGAAACCGAAGTCCTTTTGTTTTGTTAACAGGGACAGTGCTGCGACAGCAATTGCGTGCAAACGGAGGGATTCACTTCCCATTAGCCAGGAGTCTGATTTTTTTCAGGGTGTGTGTAGCTAATGCTGGTTTAGGGTGACTGATGGGAATGTATGAATGTCATGTGAGGGGCTGCAGGGCAGTCACTGCTCGGAGTCATCCTCTGTAACAGAGTTTCAGCAGCAGCAGCTGTGTTTTAGAATGCAAGAATTGCAGTTCATCAGTGTTGTTTTGATTGGACTTTAACTGGAGCACAGTAGTCAGTTGATGGAGCCTTCTCTCACTTCAGTTCTTGTGTTTGAAAGCATAAGAGGCTCAGTAAAACGAAGTTGGCACATGAGGCCTTCAGTCTCAAAGCTTCTATTTTGTTACTGTAATGGGAGTTGCTGTTGAAGTGTAAACCCTTGTCTCCTGCCTCAGTACTTTTACAAATGTAACTGTGAGGCCACGTGAAGTCCTGAAATACCTTCAACAGCCATTTAAAGGTGTTTGTTCAGCAGAAATTTATGCTGAAGAGCGCACGGGCTGATTTCAAGCAGTCCGTGGTACAAAACCACCCAGCAGCCTGTTGAACTCCTGTGCTGGCTGTTTTCCAACCTGAATGGCTTTTGAGAAGTTGGACTTTGGCTTTTGACCTGTCTGAAGGGTTCTTGTTTAAACTGTTGTAGGCTGGTGTGGTTCTCCTGGGACCTCCAAGGCTCAGATGCAGCCCTGTGGGCCTTGGTGGCAGCCTCTGTGTGTGTGTGCTGCTTGATCACAGTAGGTAAAAATCAGGTTGGCAGCTTCCACCAAGAGTGGCTGCTCCAGGCTTTTGTCAGCACTGGTCCCTGCAGGCTGAGTAGCTGGTGCTGCTCCGGGGGTTGCTGGTGGTAGATGTTTATGTGTGAGCTGTTCCCCTGTATAAACTCTTGTATTGCCTCGTCCATTACAGAATGGGCTATTTCACATTAGTATTAAGGCTCCAGGGAGACCTTAGAGCAGCCTGCTAGTACTGAAAGTGGTCTACAAGAAACCTGGAGAGGGACTCTGTAAAAAGGCACATAGGGATAGAACAAGGGGGAATGGCTTTAAGTTGAGAGAGGGGAGATTCAGATTAGACATTAGGAAGAAATTCTTTATTGGGCGGGTGCTGAGGCGCTGGCACAGGGTGCCCAGAGAAGCTGTGGATGCCCCATCCCTGGCAGTGTTCAAGGCCAGGTTGGACGGGGCTTGGAGCAACCTGGTCTAGTGAAAGGTGTCCCTGCCCGTGGCAGGGCGTTGGAACTGGATGAGCTTTATGGTGCTTCCAGCCCAAGCTGTTCTGTGACTGAATGACCAGTGTGAGCAGCATGTCATGGTTGTACATGCAGGAGTGTTGTGTGGTTTCAGGAGGTAACAGGAAACACTGCAGGCAGCTCTGCTTATGTGCTAAGGAAGTGTTTGGAATGATAAACCTCTAAAGGTCTGCTCTCGTTCAGCCTTTTTGTTGTCATCCCATTTGAAAACCTAAGCTGAGAAATTTCCTGGGTATTTTTTTTTTCTTGTTTTCTTTCTTATTCTGTAGGAATGGATGAAGGTCAATGATCAGGACAAAGTGCTGACACCAGGGTGGTGTGGCCTGTTTCTCTAAGGCAACAGGCAGTTGTGGTGAGCACTGCAAGCAGGCAGGAACATAAAGCATTACGTGTGTTTTTTAGAATGAATGGAAAAGGGAAGACTACATATTAAGGCGGGGGGGAAGGGGGGGTAAGCTTGAATGTAGTCAGTAGAAGGAAGATGACTGTGCTGCTTATAGATTTCTTCTGTGGAAGACAGTGTCATAAAAACAAATCAAAACCCAGCAGTGGTGTGCAAGCACTCTGTTATTAAAGTTACCACTGAGAAGCAGCATAACTGCTCGGGTGCTGCTCTTCAGGGAGCAGATGCTGGCTTGTAGCTCTGAGGGACCTCTGTAAATACAGGGAGACAGAATTTGTGTGCGAAAGCAAGCCTCTGTGTTTCCAGGATCTCCAGACACGGTGATGCATTTCCTGATGTGACTTCAGAAAGCAAAGTGCTGGTGCCATGCTGAGTGTTAATGGCGCAGTGATGTGCTGCAGAGCAGAATTTGCCTTTTTATTTATTCGTGGGTGTCTGTAGTGCAATAATGAACATTGAAATAGGTGTCTCGGTAGCTCGTAAACCCTGAGGTGTGCATGAAGAATCGTTACAATAACTGGCCTATGTGTAGATGCAA
Source organism: Lathamus discolor (assembly GCF_037157495.1). Classification (NCBI taxonomy): domain Eukaryota; kingdom Metazoa; phylum Chordata; class Aves; order Psittaciformes; family Psittacidae; genus Lathamus; species Lathamus discolor. The sequence goes on along the minus strand of NC_088887.1, from coordinate 74,254,388 downwards.
ACTTTCTGTTGAATTCTCTTTCACTTCTAGTAAGCTTGTTTCCAACTTGTTTTACAGTGAAGGGTGGGGGGAGGTGAGAAGCTTGATATGTGCTTAATACTGATGTAGTAATAAATCAGTGTTAAACCGGGTTTAAAGTGAATGATAAGAGCTCAAACTTGAGACATGCAGAAAATGTCAGCTGAAACTTCATTAATTGAACTTAAGCTTGTCATAGTTTCAGTTTTCAGACCAGTGTTTGGAACAGGAATTACTCTTCCCTTTAGGGCTGTGACTTGCAGGACCTTGGCTGGAAACTGCCTGGCAGGTTAGTTGTATTTAAAAGTGCCTTACTGGAAGGTATTGTTCGTTTGCTCTGTAATCCATGCTTTTATCCATAAAATAACAAAATAAATGGAAGAATAATTCCCCCCCCCCCCCCAGCAAATCTCAAAGTAGCGGGTTTATGTTGTAAGCAGGAGAAGTAAAACTAGCCAGAGATATATCAAATGTTTCAAATGATGAAATGTCTTTATATTAAATCATGAATCTAAAAAGCAAGAACTGTTTTTTCTAGAACTGTGGGAATTATTTTATGGTATTTTTCACAATAAAGATATTTATGATGACAAGAAAGTACCACAGTGTCATTGTCTGCCCTTCTTCCCTCATCCTGCTCTGCATGGCTGAAGTGGGAGCTGTGCAGAAGTCCAGGAATGGGCTGCCAGAGCCCTGGGTTGGTGGTGAAAGTAGGATTTCTTTAGTAGCTTCTGTGGATGTTATCAGGGTTTAACAGGTAACATACTGCATAAAGCAGTCATAGAATGGTCTGGGTTGGAAGCGACCATAATCTTCTGGTTCCAACCTTCTGTCATGGGCAGCGACACCTGAAGTTTTCCTCCCATTGGGCTGGGCAGGTTTGGTCCCCACTGTACAAAGATGCAAAAAGTACTGCCTTACTGCACAGTACTTTCAGTGCTGAAGCTCCAGCTTGTGAACAATACAGTGCTACTGTCTTGTTTGTTCATTTCCTTTAAACTTACAGGATACTAAGAAGAGCAAGACACTGTAATGGTAATATGAACATAAATTGTATAACCTCTTCACTTGAGCAGTTCAAATATTACTTATTTGTTAACTTAACCCAGGTTTTGGTAACATTCCTGTAATCCAGGATCTATTTTCTTCCCTTTCACAGGGCAGAGCACACAGATGAGAAACTACAACAAAGCTCTCTGCCTCTCCAAGCTCTCACCCCATCACAGAGCACAAACGCTTCCCTTTAGATGAAATAAATACATCTGAGGTCTTGTTGCAATTTTTTGCCTTGGATCTGTTAACCAAGTATTTAATGGTTCTTGTATAATACACAATAGAACAAAAAAATAATCATTTTTCCTCTAGTGGCACCTTTTAATATTTTGTACAACATACACAATCCACTGGTTTGGTATTAAATATATGCTGCTAATGATTCAAAGTGATGCTTTAAAGACAATTGAGATGTAGTGAAGGTACTTGCTGGACCCTCTTTGGTTTGAAAGAACAGTATGTGTCTCAGAAAAGAGTTCTCCTTGGAAGTATTGTTATGCAGGAATAAAGTGCCATAAACTGCTCTTGCGAATATATACAACACAGTAGAAAATGCCATGAAACCTCTGAGCAACTGGTACTTCTAAAAATTATATTTAATCGTTTAAGTGGTCGTGGGGATCAAGTAGCTTAAAGAGCTATTTCTTTATTTAAAGCCTGTAGAAGTAAAGCAATTCTTAAAAGAACAGGATGCTACAGATCCAGTGAACAAGGGATCCGTGCATAAACTGCCCACTTTTTATACGGCATGGTTCTGGGTTGCTGGCTGGGCTTAAACCATGACAATAACAGACTTTCCACACAGATTATCATAATTAAGGAGAGCTAAGTTGTTTCTTACAGATTCAACTTCTGGCTTAAAAGCTTTCCAGTGTCCGCTTCAAGCATTCCAAGGCAGATTGATGTAAAACACTGCAGGAGAGTAAAGCATCAGGGTGGTATTGTAAGTTAACACAGAAAAGGGGGGAAAAACAAAGCAGCAAGCAGCTGAATACTCTTTTTCTGCGATACAGAGTATCAGTCATCTCTTTGTTACACATAGTAAATGTATATGCACCATTACTATACACTCAAAGTTAAGTGTAAGGCTATCTATATAGTATAAAAATACCAGCTTCAAGAAGTTCCATGTGCCTGATACCCTAAAGTGATTATGTTGGCCAACAAGCATAACAAAACAGATGCTGCAGTGAAACAGAACAGCTAAAGAGAACTGACATTAGGATTTATGCATGGGTTACACAGGAAGTAACTTCCTTGGGTACTTTATGCAAAGAAAATGCCCACAACAAACCTTTTAAAATCCATCTGTGACATGTTACAACTGTTTGCAAATGCATAAAGGTAATACAGTGAAAAATATAGAAAGGTGTACAAGAAATGTGCACATCACGTATTCCTAACACTTGAAAAATAGCAGTAAAGTATGATTTTAAATACTTGCTGTCATGGTTTAACACTGGCCAAAAACCAGGATGCCTGCTCTTACAATGAGACATTTTAAATAACCAACACCTGAGGCCAGTTGCAGTACAGACAAAATACTCTTAGTTTTTCTTATTATTTAGTAAATAATTTGCTAGTATGGAAATATTATTGTGCAACTCATTGTGGATTCACCCACTCAGTGCAAATTACCTTCTCTTTTGTCACTTCAAGCGTTTAGACTGAAAGACTGCATTAAGCTGTTCACAGAAGAATGTACTGTCACGTCCAACCTCTTTTGAAACCAGCACAGCCTAACCAACCGAGTATTTAAGGCACTAGATTTCAGTTTAAGAAATAAACTCCCTGTTTTTAAGTATCTATCTGTATTGCAAGAACTTCTCACTGCAATCGCTGTGGGATCAAAATGTCAGTAGCCCATTAAAGCAATGGTTTTGTGAGTACAGACTTAGAAAATTACAGGAGCCACCACTGACTGATAGTCAAAATTACCCACAGATTTTATTATCAAGTCTGAACAGGATGATGATGATGATAATCAGAATTGAATGGAAACAGCGTTTAGGTACTGACCTTCTGATGCAGCACACGCTGGCTGGAAAATCATCTTAACCAAAAAATGGGCTGGACTGTTATGACATACTGTTGATGTGACCAAAAAGAGCCTAAGAATCAAAAATGATTTTTTTTTTAATAATAAGTAGGAGTGCAGCAATCCTGCATAATAAATGGGAAATGACACTCCTTGCTTTAGTAAGCTTCCTGGTTGACTTAGGCCACACAAATCGAAATTACACAAGATACTTCTTATGCCTGACCTTTGCTACACTGAGGTATTTTTTCTCGTGACCACAGTATTTCTCCAGGGACACACAACCAAAATTCTTTAAATACATTAGCTTAATGCATGTAATCTGCATAAACCAGGTTTTATGTACATATTTAATGTGTGTGTGTTCTCCCCCAGACTGAAACAATCTATCTTTGAAGAGCTGAACACATCACTCTTTGTATTCAAAACCCTCTGGGCCAACTTGTTTAGTGAAGAAAACCCAAAGCAATCAGGAAACCTACTCTATGCTGGGTAAAAAAAACAAAGTACCCACAAATTTCTCTTCTGGTTTTGTATTTTCTTGAAAACATTTTTAAATAACACTGTAAGTCATAAAATATTTGACTTCACGTTACAGAATGTAACAAATACTAATGCCAATGCAACATTCAGAACTTCCACTGGGTCTTTCACAGAAGACTTTTTGAGCTGTTCCCATTGCTGGGTAAAGGCTGTGCTAAAGTTCATCGTGTTTAAGACCTGTAAACCAAAGAGAAAGAAAATTAGATTATGGCATGAAAGAACAGATTTTATCCTTTTAGTCAAACTTACGTAGAGGAGCATCATATGCCTCTTAAACCCCACTCAGTTTCTGTGAGAGCAAGGAAAATGACACAAATACAGTATTTGTGCCTACAGACCCAGCTCTTAATTTCAACTGTATTAATAGTTGTTGAAAGGTAGCAGATGAATAGGCATGCAAGTTACCTTTTTGAAAGAAACGATTTTTCTTCTCTTGCTCAATCTGCTCTATTAATGTTCGTATCTCAGAGTCGTAGTCAACCCATTCGGGAACGATGCGGGCAGCAGCCTTTAATTTTGGTTCTTTGGTTTGGGGATTGTTGCACTGGAAGTTTAAAACATACCAGATGTAAATAGAGCAAATGTGGAAATAGCTCCTTTCCAAGGAACTGATCTAAATACTTTCATTAGCATTTACAGTTTCACTGAAGGGCAGCAGGTGAGGTCAGTTAAGAAACAAAAACCACACAAATCAAACTGTAACTAAACCCTGTTTCAATAACAACTCAAAACATTTTACTGTAAATACTTCAATTTTCCCATGTGCTCCTGCCTACCTAGATAGCAGAAACAGGGCTAGCACAAGACTACTAAGATTTAGAGACAGCTACTCAGGGAGAAACAAGTTATACACTAGCATATTGAAACTGAATCTGATACTGGGCTTTTATTATGCTTGTGAGGATTCCTCTATTGTTGTCTAGAAAAAATGTAGAGGTTGCTTCCATAAAATAACATAAATGGAAATCATAATAAGTGATACATAATACAGATTGAAAGAAAGTTCAGTAACTTTAGTTCTGATCTTTAGTGTACAGAAAAGCTTATTTTAACAACTGTAAAGACACAGAGAAAACAAAACACTTTACATACTGAACATCTACACCAGATTCCAGCTGCGTGTTTTTCTTCAGAACCTTGTGTCTGAAGTATCACAGTGTGTTGGTGTTGTCAAAAAATGAGCATGGGGAAAACCAGGATAGAGGTAATAATCACAGAATGGTTGGGAAGAGACCTTAAAGCTCACGCAGTTCCAGCCCCCCTGCCATGGGTACGGGCATCTTCCACTAGACCAGGTTGCCTTGAACACTGCCAGAGATGGGGCAGCCCCAATTCCTGCAGATATTTTCTCTCTCTGTTTCAATTCCCAAATAAAGACACTTCCTTCTTTCTAAATATGGACAGTCTCCTCAGCATTACACTTAAAAAAGCTCTTCTTTATCTCCTGTTTATAGTGGTGAAATGGACAGAGGAAACCATGATACTATGAAGTTTGTCCTCTACACAGCTGGCTCTGGAGGAACTTCATAGAGTTTTAACAGGGTCACAATAACCAGACAGTTAACAGTACCTCAGAGTTCCACTAATCCAGATGAATATGTAAAAAAGATAAGGAATATACATGTATGAGTGTGAAAACTCCAATCCTATTCAGTTACAGACAGCAATATTTCATTCTGGGGCACAGTTTTCAGCTTTAACAGAAGTAAATTTGGTACAGAGCAAGCAGAGAAGGTCTCAGAGAAAAGGAGAGGAGTTGCTGTATTGTAGGGAACAGATACCGTGTTACAATGCCTTCCAGCAAGACTGCCTCCATGACATGACATGACATACTTGTGTATCTATCTCAAAAGCCACAGAAATTACAGCAAAAAGGTTTTAATGGGTAAATCCAGTATAACTTGAAATCAACTCACCAAGTCTATTGTTTTAGCCTTCTTCTTGGATTCATCACTACACCAGGTTTCACACCAAAGCCATTCCTGAGGGAGAGACTTAATAGCTACTTGATGAATCATATTATTGGGAAGATCCTGCACAAATTTTGTAAGATCATAAATTAGCACTGAATGCAATGTAAGTGGTTATTGAGCAAGTACTTAGAAGTAGAATACCTCTGCCTATTATTTCAGCAAATTCGTCTGTTTCCTTCTTCTTATGTTTCCTTTAAGTGCTCCCCCAGTTCTTTTTCAAGTAGATTTTCAAGTAGATTTAAAACTCAGTCATGCTTATTTTGATGGCCAATTCCACCTCTGACTTCTCCAGTAATTTCTTCTTGTACTTAACATCTGTCCTTCCTTAGACTGACATAAGCAATACCACTGTCTGATACCTGTGGTTCAGATATTGCATGTCCCACTATAAATACCTCTAAGCAGAATTAGACTGTGTGAAATGGCTAACTCACACCATCACTCAACCATCTGGTTGAGCAGAACTCAACCATCTTTCCATTCCTCACATTTGGGAAAAAAAAAAAAGCTCAAAAGCATTAAATCCAGGACTGCACCACTACTCTAAGTTTAGACTTCTAGGAAAATGGATTTCTGAAACATGAATGTGAAAAGGAAAACCAATTAAACTGCTATTCTAGCTCTCATCTTCCTTACTTTATTTAATTTATATTGGGGTTTTTTAACCTTTATTATGTACTCAAGTTCTCTGATCATGAACACTCTGAACCAGTATCTTGCAGAATGGAAGCAACAGCATTTAACTATGAGAAGAACCTCAGGCAGCCACATGCTGCATGTCCTCTGGCCACAGTTAAAAATAGCAGCTGCAACTGGCAGATCCATTCGTAAGCTCCTTCCCATGTGCAACCCCTACATTATATATAAAAATAAGTGCCAGAACTCAAGTATTAGTCACATCTTATTTTGCCCATTCGTGTTGCTAAATGTGACAGAAGAAAATAGCACATATTACAAAAGGCATATAATTGAATTCAAATATAGACATTAGCACAGTAAAATTACACCAAATACAAGGATACTGAGTACACAAGACATTGAACATTAATTTAAATGCTTTACTTAAAAAAAATCAAATTATGATTTTTTTGGAATATAAAATAAATGGTTTATCACCATCTCAATTTCAAGAGAAAGGAGACTGCTTTTCTGTTGTGCCTCTCTGACTTTCTAAAGGAAAACACAATTCCTGCATTACTACAGTAGCTCTCAGGGCTGTGAATTTACAAATTGTTATATGGAGTAGAAAGTAGAAAGACAACTGCTGGTTCCAAGGTTTAAAGTAAACAGAAGAAAACCAAGTTCTAACCAAAAAAGTTGCCTATCCTTGCAAAAGAAAGTGATTTAACCTCAAAACCAGTAAAATACATCTACAAGATCCAAGAGGAAATATTAACGAATCAGAAAAACAAAGGAATAAGGGTAAAACCAGACTGTTTTTACTGTCAGTGCCCAAATTTTTGTTCATTCAAGATATGTAAACTACTGTAATCTTTTTGTCTCACTTTCACATTTAAAACTGTTTTTTCGGTTTGATTTACAGTAAGATTGTTTTCACATTCACCCAGGTAACCTGCACAATGTTAAAGGGGAACTCCTCCACAGCAGCATCTTTACTAGAAAAAAAAACCCAACCCTCAATCAAAAATAGAAAAAAAAAAATGCCTCTTAATACATTATAATAAATATATAAATATATATATAAAATATACAATCTTACATTATCTCCTGCTGGTTTTTATTCTTTAGGTAAATAACAGGATGGTTAATTCTCTTTTAAGTGAATTGCTGTCAGTGTAAGTATTTATCTTGGCATCTCTACATAGACATTCCCATGCTTCTCTTTCAACAGTACAATACAATACCCTGTACCAGTAGTCTAGTTCTTATGTGTAATTTTTCTCCCTAGGAAGATTTTACTTATGCCCCTTAGCATTTTAAGTGACATTTTCCCCTTCTATCTACTTCTATTTTGTGGTTTATAGTAGCATAACCTTAACTACCATCCATGGAAGCAGCTGTGCTGGCAGATAGCAAAGAGCCAAGATTGCTCCTTCTCTGAGAAGGGGAGTGAGCATTCCAGTCAGATGTTTAAAATAAAGAGGAAAACAAATGACCATGCTGCATCCTCTCAGCAGATATAAGCTGTCCAGGACTCTTGTAAAATATATTGCACTGTGGTTTGTATTTCTGGGAACGTTGCTGTATTTGGGGTTGAGTAGCAGCAATGAAGGCAGAAAGTGATTCTGTATCAATAAATGGGAAAGCAGAATACTGTGAAAATATTACTTTGACATATTTCCCTTTCCAAAGTATTTCTAATTACATTCTGCCTTAATGTTTGTGTTCAGCCCTGACGTGCTGAGGGAATGGTAGCTGACCCTGAAGTGGCTTTTGATTTGATCCAACAGACTTTTAAGAGATATGTGCTATCACATTTTAATACTGTAATTCAAAATACAAGAATCCTAAGATGGAAAGATATACATTACTAATGGTTTGAGAACATTAGATAAAACTGATTACTCTTTCTGAAAAGCAGCATTATGGTGGAAGCCCTGTACCCAGCCTCTGAATCTTAAAGGTTCTTCTAAGAGACATCTTGTACAAAAGGGTGAGACTATGTTTGAAAAACACACAGCTATAGCACATCAGGACTCTCAAAGTGTGCAATACAGGGCCAATAATCCCTTCTATTTTCCAGAAAAAGAGAGGTAAAATCTGACTTGCTATCAGTTCTTTGCTCTTAACAGTTACAGCTTAAGGCTGCTCCAACTCCCCGTGTCCAGGCTAGTTCCAGTTTGTAGCACAGCTGTATTTCCACTTTTCTTTGTCCGTTATCTGCTATCATCAATTTTTAGTTGTATTTCTGGAATACATGCAAATAATGTACTCATGTAAGAAAGCGAAACTTGCTTGCAGATTTAAGTGGGTGGAATGCAGGCACTGAGAGACTTGGGTTTTGCCAGTGTGGCATCCCTTTTCTGCTACAGGCAGATAAAAACCTTTTAGTAATTCCACAAAGAAAATGACAAAAGCAGGGACAATCTCACTTACGAAACCTTCTGAAGTTCACCCAAAGACAGATATAAATGCATAGCATTATTTACTCAGGCAGAAATTGGAAGACCTGTGTTACCAATCTTCTACTGAGTTAAAGAACCTCTACTACAGGGGAAAACAATAAATTTAAGCATGTTCTGTACATCTGGGATCTACTTGTTGCTTGTGACTTGCACCCTGACTTACCCCACCTACCTTTAAAAATTCATTATATAAATGAAGCCTATATTCACTCCAGGGTGACCATGTACAGCAACCACTAGAGTGCATTAGTAGTTAGCTTCAAAAAATTAATAGAAAAATAGAATGAGGAAAAGTCTCTTGCTAAAGAAGAATATAACTACCCGTATCAGAATATAGGATTACCACTAGAAAAACACAAATGCACATAGAACAACTACAGATTAAGGGCAGCAGTCCTCTATGCTGTTTTTCCTCCTTTTTTTCATATTAAACAATATTTAAAGTAATCATCATTTAGTGTTCAGTTTTCTGAACTGTGCTCATATGCACACTTGAAAATGTGTTAAAATAGAAATAAAGGGCAAATAGTTCCAGAGGTACAAAACATATACATTGAGATACATAATAATTCCATGCATATGGAGGAAGATAAAGAAAACAAACCCCAAATTGTTTAGAGTCATATTTACCTGATCTAGATTTGACAGACTGTTTGGATCTTGACTAAGAGCTTGGTACTGGCCCCGAAGCCTATCTCCAGCTGCGATCTTTCTGAACTTCTTAAGATCCACAACATATAAGGCACTACAAAGAATAAAAAACAATTAAGATTTGTGGAGTTTCACCTTTTCTTCTTATAACATTAATAAAAGCAACAGGAAACCAAAACCTCTTCCCATCCTAAAGGGCTGAAGCCACAATAAGAAAAGGGAAATCAATGTCATCAAAATTAATCTCTTACTCACCTCTTACTGCAAATGCATCAGCATTCAAAAGCAACTGCCCTATATCATTCAAATCAGTATCAAGAGCCAGATTTTAATCAAATTCACAAACTGCACAAAAATACGTAAGGTATTATCCTACCTAATATGGTATTTTCTTTTCCCAAGATGTGATGCCCAGTATCCCGACTTCCAGAAACGGTACCCATCCATTTCCTTACGGCTGTCACAGAAAGGTGTGTATCCATAGGGAGCTCCATTTAGATTTAGATCTCTGAGCTCTTTTAGGTCACTTCTCACAATCTAAATAACAATATGTATTTTAATAATTTAATAATATTTTAATAATTTAATACTGTATTTAAAGCATGCATATGAGGGCAGTTATTGCAGCAAGCTTCCTGAAGTTTAACTGTCATTTAAAAAAGGCCTGAAACACTCCAATAGTGGAGTATAGAGTGTGGCACTGAATGATATTTACCAAATTATTATTCAATGAAAAATAAAGTGTTTATTCTGTGGCCATCTGTGTAACACATTCAACAAGTAAATGAAATAAAAGGAGCTAAGATTTCAAATTTGTAGACCAGTGTTTCTGGTTGCCCAATACTGAATTCCATCATGTAGGAGTGTCACTTTCAAACTCTGCTGAGCATCTTCCTTCAGAAAATCCTTCCTATTTGTTACATCACTTGGGCACTCCAATATTACTGCATCCTTTGAAAAATCTTTGTATCTAGTAATAAAATACGTTTAAAAATAGCTTATAAAGACATTTTATGAATGTCCTTTCTTTACTAATCAAGCATTGTTCCATCAAACCCCGCTAATCTGTCAGTGGTAAAAAAGGTTTTAGCTGTTTCAGGGTACAGAGAAATTCTTACAGTAGTTAGGACAGAAAACCAGTTCTACTACTGTACCTAGATGAAAATGCAGGAGGTTGCAGTCTGCATTGCGGTATCTACATTTGATTTATTCTCAAGCTTTGGAAAAGGACCAAAAAATGTAATATTTTCCTGAGGTTTTTAATAACCGTCAGATAGACTCCTCAAGGTCTCATCTGAGACAGCATGTTACCTTCAGTACATGCAGTGACAGAACAAGGGGGAATGGCTTTAAACTGAAAAAGAGGAGATTTAGATTAGATATTAGGAAGAAATTCTTCCCCTGTGTGGTTAATGAGGCACAGGCACAGGCTGTCCAGAGAAGCTGTGGCTTCCCCACCCCTGACAGTGTTCAAGGCCAGGCTGGACAGAGCTTTGAGCAACCTGGTCTGCTGGAAGGTGTCCCTGCAGATGTCGGGGTGTTTGGAACTAGGTGATCTTTAAGATTCCTCCCAGCCCAAAACACTCTATGATCCTGTGATTTTACATTGTACAATATTCATTTCTGAATGAAAGAATCCATACAAATTTAAGAAAAAGAGACAGGAGTAATCAGGAAATTTCAGCCATCTAGAAGTTGTTCAAATGGTCTAAAGAAACCACCTCAGACTCCTTCCTCAGTCCAAAGTCCTCTCACAATCAGCCCAGAGACTGCATCACTCAAATACGCTTTAGGTGAGATGCACCTTTAAGATCACACATCTCCCCAGGTGCCCTTCTCTCTCCACAGGCAATTTAGGGCAACTCAGTGTGGTGACTGTATTCATTTCTACATGACCACAGACAAATCAAATTATTGCATTTCACATTCTGAAACACCATGGGGTTTGCTCTTACAACTGCAATAGTCTTACGAGCCAAACATCTGAATAAAATGGCCACAGAGAATGAAACTGGATCAATTTAAGCCAAAATGAATTCCTCATACATTTAGACAATATTATTCTTTTCTTACCTGGTCAGCATCGACAAATATTATTTTATCCACAGCCAAAGGGAAAAGAACATCCAAAAAAAGAATTTTGTAGCCCCAGATAATTCTTTGTTTTTCTGTCTGTTGATAGAGCCAGCGGGGCCACTTATACTGTACTAACTCGTACTTGAAACCATACTTTTTAGCCATGTGAGGAATTACATCCTAGAAGAAGAACCAAAAAGTATTAGTTGCACATGGATTCGACACACAAGGACTCAAAAGGAAAACAAGGGAATGTTGCGACAACATCGTGGCAGCTACATTGGCCTGACTGAGTACAGAGCTTCTTATTTTAAGATGTTTTTTGTGTTTGTGAGGCTGAGGATACTGCCAGAATTAAAGAAACATTTCTCTCAAGCTCTTGGAGACTATCAGGAAAGAATAAATTACGATAATATTTCACTGAGCTTTGGGTTCCAGAAAAGAAGAATCTTATGCACGAGACTTCTAAAACTGTTGGTACTGAATGCATTCAGAGATCATTTCCAACTGTGAAAATTCAATTTCAGCTGTATCATTACTCAATTGTAATTTTCTTTAAAAACTACTTAAAATTTGTAAGAAAAAAGTAATAGAAGGAAAATGTCTCTCCTACCTTAAATGTTGGGGAGAGATAGTTTTTCAGAAACCAAAATTTAACTGGTGTTTTTGTATGACGTAGGACAGAAAGCATCATAATTCTGTGGAAATACAAGTCTATAATAAACAAACAAATACACACCGGTCATTAAATTTCAACTGCTCTTAAAACGTGCTAAAACTTTCTAAGTTTAATTCTCTTTAAGTCAGTTTAAGCAGAAATTTCTATTTCTTATTAAAAGCTTTGAAGAGCATGTGTTCAAGACTGCTTTGAGATGGAATTATTCGATCCAGATTGGTTCAGCAATATTAGAAGGTACAATTTCAAAAGTGGATCTGTCAATAAGTTTTATTCTAAGAGAGGCGCCTGACAAAGTTAGAATAGTTGCATTGTATTAACTTTGCTGCTGAGATGACTTATTTTGGAGATATTTTGGTTGAGTTTAATAGGTTGCTGGTAAGAAAAACAACAAAGAGAAACCATAGTTCAAGTTAAGATCCTCTTCAGAAAGACCTTGATAACTGTAAGAACCACTATTTTGGGTTCAATTTTTTTCCACTATTGTAGCATTTGGCTGTGTTTACCAGACAGATTTGAAGATGCCTTACAACCTTAAAGAGGTTAAGTGTATCCTAAAATCGAGGAATAATAAACTTTAAATAAGGCAAAAGAGGCACAGAGGATGTTTAAGACTAATTTTTTACTCCTCTAAAATAAGTAAGTCTTTCCCTTTATGAAGGTTGCTGTAGGTTGAGGGAAAAAAATGCAGGTGCTCAGACTGCATCAGATTACTGAAGCGATAAAATCACTAAATCTGACACCTGTAGAAAGTAGTCAAATCAGGAAAGTAACAGAAACTGCTGTAAACAGATTAGGCAATACTGTAAAAATTCCTTAAAAGCAATCATTGCTTACTGAATGAACACTGAGCTAAGTAAGGCTGTATGTGCACATAGTAGTCTCTGCAGTTTGGACTAAACATAAATAGGTACAGGTAATTTCTGTTATGTCTTTGTAAAGAGAGGCTGAGCTTCATCTGTTATTAATGTTCACACTTCACACATGCACTCGTGGAAGACATGGGGTACATTTTTCTTTCTTCAAAGGATAACGGTATTTTTGAACATCTATATATTGAATCACTTTGTTCTCCAAGATTAATTTAGTCCTCAGTGTACACAACTTCACTGTGATTTGACAATTTATTTATTCTTTACACCTTGTCAAAAAAGTCAGTTTAAGCTGCTTAGTTTTAGAATGAACGTTTACAGTATTGCTACGAAATTCTTGTTTCATTTTTACCTTCCCTTACCTTAAAAAACGTTCATATAAATGGCCTGAAGCAACAGAAAAGATGTTAAGAATATCACTTTGCTTTTCCTTCTCTTCTGTTGGAGTGCCTTCTGAAAAGCTGAGAAAAAACCCAAACAAATTATTATTTAAAGTAAACATTCATCAGAAAGAAAATACTACTGCATTACCAGTAAGTTCATAAAAATCAAAAGTAAGAGAATACACAAAAGAAATACTCATCCCACTTACATTCTACTCCCACTGCAATGCCTACGATAACAACATCTTTTGGAAGCAACACCACATACCCAGTCACTCAGGACAAACAACGGCACAACCACAGTCTCTGATATTTTCAAACAGAATCCTAATTTGGCAAGAACGCCATTTTTTATCAAAGCAAAAAGTCAGAAATACACACAGCCAGAGTATGTTGAGAACTGAGTATCTGTAGCATCGGCAACTGTTACTTTTCAAGCTTCATTCGTGTGCATTCTACATTAGAATCACCAATGCATATTCTTGAGGTAGAATCAAAGAATCATAGAATATGATATGGGTTATCATATATGAATATGGGTTGGAAACCACCTTAAGATCATCTAGTTCCAACCCCCCTGCCATGAGCAGGTAAGGAATGTCTTCATAGCCCCATAGGTACCTCAGACGGTACCCTTCCTAGAATACTCTTGTAACATTTACCGGTCTCTGGTGATGGGATTTTCTGAGTGTTTTTCATAATACTTTCTGCATTCTCCCTTAAATTCAACCACTTGCTCTCCCTATAAGCTACCCAGTATCTTTGAGGTACGTTATCCAGAGGTTTTCTGTTTCTGCTGTACAGCATTCTTTGCTTGCTTTGAATACGAAAGTCTCCTGGATTGTTTTTAATCATGGGTGCCTTCCAGCACACACAGCTAGGGAAAGGCGGCTGCAGTTTACCTCAGAGCACTGCTTCACAGATTGGAACTGCAAAGGCTGCCTTAGCCAAATTGGTTACACTATGGCTTGATATTGTTGGAGATTCACTCCAGTAGCCTTTTTTTGAACCGTGCCCTGGATCTAAGGACTCACTGAGGATTATATTGGGATCAGCTGTTTACTGGATAAAGTAGAACTGCTGTGCCTTTTCTTTATCTTCTTTAACTGACAACCATTGCCAAGGCTACTGAAAATGGAAGAAAGCCTTTTGAGTCTTGCAGCAGTAATTTGGGACCAGAAAGTCTTTAGGGTATGGAGAAAATAATGATGAAAAAGACATTCTCCCTAAATCCCTCATACTGACATTATCCTCTTCTTACTAGCTAAATTATAGCCCAAAGATGTTCTCCTGAACAATGGAAGAATCAGGGTTTACCTCAATGGTAAATCTTGAATGCTTAAAGGTACTTATGGATAAAGCTACTGCAATTTCTTTTTTCTTTTAGGGCAAAGAGATCAGTGATTACTTGGATTAAGTTGTTTATAGTCAAGTCATTAGTCCTGAACTGTTTCTTTTTCAGAAGGCATTCCCTTTGGTTTTTTCTCTTTGCAATTATACAGCTATGACAGTTTAGTGCTTGTCAGCATACTGCAGAAACAACCTGTGCTGGAAATCAGGCAGGATTTCTGAGAGCAAACACGAGTGTTTCATACAAAGTAAAATGGAATCTATTACGGAAACAATGTATTGCAAATTAGATCCTCCCCAAAATAGCCTTGAAGATCCAGAAGAGCAATTATCATCACCTTGAAAGAGGGCATGAATTTATTGTGTTACCAGCATTTCAGATTAAAGTCCCAAGCTCATTCTTCTTTGACATGAAGAAATCAAGTCACTGGGAATTCAGTAAGTACTTCTGTCAGCACCTCAGCTGTCATACTCAAGAACTTAATTTTTGTCAGAAGTTTCTTGTGAGAAAAATCTCTGAAGTGTTACAAAGAAAGAATGCCCGGAGAACACCCAAGTCACTGTTTCTAAAATACATTGGTCAAAGGTTATCTGACTGAAATGCTCTCAAAAGGACAATTAACGTGGCTTGGAAACTGATACAACACCCCATGCTCTGATCCGCAGCACAGATGCACTAGTCTATTAAAAAAACCCACTTTTTTTTCTAAGCAAAGATGAAGCATCCCTTTGTGCCCTTATTCTCAAAAATCATATAAATTTTTTGTAGGAATTTTTATCTTTATTTAATAAACAACCAATTCAAATTAAACATAAAATCAGCCTGAACAACACACCATCCACAAACAACACACTTACGAGCAACTGAAAACAAAATGTTATGATGCTATATGGGAAATTCAAAATACCACAAGTTATTAGCTCCTAATGTAAAGCTTGAGATGTTTATTACAATTATTTATAGAACTCAAAGTTTAAAGTAAAAGGTATTTTATTGTTAAATATCAAAACACTTCTTGAGCTTTCATAAACTATACCTAGCAGCAGACAAGCAGCATCATTGCCTGCTTTTTGATGTTCAGTTTAATACATCTGAGTACCACATTACTGGCTGAGATCTTCACATCGAGACTGATTCCCTGCCACGACGAAATAAAAATGCCAATGGAGACAATGAGCAGGGACTAGAAATGCAAAGGAGGGATTTAAAAGGAAATAAATAAGATGTACAAGACATTATAGTTTGTCTTTCTCTTTCATTTGTATTATAAATCCCTTGGAGAGTCTTTTTACTTATGTGTACCACTATCAAGTAAGAAACACTTGCTATGAGTACTAATAAACATGTCCTGGCACAGTTAAAGTATAAGAAAATTATGCTTACCTTAGAACTGATTCTTGATTTCTTTTTTTTCCTGTCATGCCATCAGTAAGGAGATCTTCATTAATTTTATCAGGCTTTTTCTGTACCTAGTCATTTAAATAAATGTATTTGTGGAATTTGGGAAGTTAGTTGATAATAATCCCTACTTCAGTTGTGATACCTAACTATGGTGTACTTACTAGCTAAAGCTTGACCAACATCTTACCAATTTCTATTTCAGTAAAATACTTACTGAACTGCATTAAACCAAACAGTAAAAATGTAATTTCATACTTTCAAACTTTGTACAGAACTTACTGTAATAAGAAGAAAAGTAATCAATTATGAAAAATTAGATAGTGATTAATAAATCAAACAGCATGTTCAAGCTTTCTGTACTACTTTATGCAAACAGTAACGAAAAGTGTGGGGAATTGTACCTCATTTTCTTCCCTCATGAGCTGCTGATCCAGCTACTACCTGGCAGAAGAAGGGTAGGAGGGCATAGCACCATGTACGGACCTTACCTGAAGGAAACTGATTCTCATAAGGAGAAAGCGACACATCTGTCACTGAAATATAAGCTCTCCCATCCAACTTCAGTAATTTCTGCTGTCTTACCCAGACACTTAATAAAGGGTCCAAGTTAATTTTGTTTGCTGACCTTAATTTCCATGATTAAAAGACACCTAATTGGTTTTGAAACTCAAATAGCCTCTAAACCACTACATGTTTGAACATACTAAATTCAACCCATGTCATTTCACATGTTTATACTTTCAGGCTAATGCTTCTGTTCACATTAAATCACCCATCTTCTTAGCTAATGCTTGTGAAGCCACATCCTAGGTATCAGTGAAGTCACTCTACAGTTCAACTGGATGGCAGAGCTTAAGTATTCTAGTTATAAGCTTAGTATGTACCATTTTTCACGTAGAATAATTCTCCTGCTAAGCCCACATGGCACCGTTTTTCTCTGTTTCAAAGGCAGGTTCATCAGGTTCCAGAGTTACCCTTTTTCTCCAGGTTTTGGACTTACAGGACTGGGGAAGAGACTCCTACATGTGGTTTTACAAAATGCCTTTTGTACTTACCTTTAGGTCATTCTCACTCCTTCTCAATGTCTAAAATTTGGATATAATATACCATTGCCTTTTGTATTTACCTTTACGTCATTCTCGCTCCTTCTTGATGTCTAAAATTTGGATATAATATATCAAGGACACCTACACAAAATGTTATTTACAAAATAGTGGAAAACATAATGCTATGAGTTCTTTCTCCTTAATATAGCTCGTGTTTCATTATCCCTTTTTTGATACATCTTTGAGAATGAAAGTAACAATTTAATTTACACAAATTTGGTACCTTAGGGAAGAATTCAACGTACCTAATTTTAACTTCTACTCTGGTGTCTGGACTTCACATAAAATTCCTCCCCAGTCACAGGAAAGAACTGGATGTCTCAGGAGGTAGTTACCCTCTTGGTTTAAATACATATGTGAGCTGGGATAAGCTCTCCTCATTTTACACAGCAGAGAGGAAGTTTAAGGTACCTAGACCCCACTCTTACACACCTTAAGCTAGATGAGAGAAATCCTATTTATGTTTAGCAGGTATTTAAGAATTTCCCATGCAATTAGTATAACCTGATTGGATCAAATTAACTACACTGATTTTACACACCCTTCTCTAATTATAGAAAATCTAAATTATATATTTCAGTGTATATCTTCCAATCAAACAGCCTAAGACATAGAAGTGTTAGTTGCATTTCACATAAGGAAATACCGCAGACAAAAAAAAGGCATCTTTATACATACTTGGACTTTGATAATTTTGCTTCTGAAGTTATTTAATACCACGATAACATCTGTCAGGTCAGCTACAGAATCTGTTCCTTCATGGCTGTGAGGAGACAAAAAACACATGCAAATGCACTGGCTCATTAAACACAGGTAATAACACACATTTGAGAGCATAAGGTTTAGGACTGCTGATATTTATAGAAATAAAATTTCTTTATTTGCACCTATTTATAACTTAAATTTAGAAACTTCCCAAGTTTTATTCATCACTAAACACTGTCCAGAGTGGTAGCCCTCACTTTTTAATTTGGATTTCACAGGAAATTTAAAAATGCAGCAGCCTAGAGCAGAATGTTATTCTGCATTATATGGGTATATATTACATTCAAATATTAAACTACATTTTATTTGTCAAATATGGAAAACATCTTAGAAACTGCTTTGTGACAGCATCAAATGTGCTTTTAAAATTAACATGTTTTAAGAAGTCTAGGGAAAGCTTCATCACAGTGCTGAGATGGTAAAGACTGGCTTTCAGCTGGTTAGCATTGTTGACTTTACCCCTAAAGCTGTGGCTGTGCAAGACACCACATGAACCTTTGCCCTACTGAACATCAGTTTAAAGCCATTCAAGCACCTCAAAACTTTACTGCAGTCCACTGAGTAACAAGTATGAAAAATGTTGCTGTCACTCTGTGATACCATATAATAACGTAATTCTCAGTTTTTATAGCTTTTATACCTCAATAGCCCACATGTTTTTCCTTTCGTCTTTTCTGTCTTTTAACAGCATTACGTGGTTCCCTCTTGCTAAGGCTATGCACACAAAAAATTGGTTTCAGAAAGTAACCTCCTACCCCTTAGCCTGATTCTTTTTTTTTGTTTGCCTAGAAATCAGAAATACTTAAAACTTGTTTCAATCTGTGTCATACTACTTATCTAAACATGTCAGGATTTTCTATAGTTGTCTGATTATTCTATTAAATACGTATCAGCAAAACGTGCCTATGATTACTAAATTTCATAGAGATGGCCGATTCCTGCACAAAACAGTGTTCAATATTATCTTGACTTTTCTACTCTCTGATTTAGGCTCATTTTCACTCTTTTATATGAGCAGTTGGCTGAGAACAGTCTCAACATAAACTGAGAACAGTACTCAACATCAAAGGCACAGATCTTCATTTAAAATAAAGTCTGTCATTAAAAAGCTCTAAAATAGTAAAACTAGAGCCAACCACAAACTGTTGATAGCAGAAATGGCAGCAGCTTATTTCAAAAGCAGTGTATTTAGATAAAGTAAAAATTAGTTACTTGCATTTCTATTACATACAACTATGAGAGAAGCAAATAGGAACTGAGGTGTAGAACATGCTGTAACTTCAAATGCTATATTTCTCCTGAAACTCCCATTATAATGTACAGGCCCGTGCCTCAAAGAAAACAGGTCATCTCACTCACAGGAGATGAGAACGTTCAACAGGAGAAGATATGACTAGTACGTCAGGATGGAGAATACACTGCAATACTTCTCGGCAAAATCCCATCCTATCAAATAGTTGCTTAAGTTCTGATAGCAACTTGATACTATTAATACCAATATCAGTAAAAGTAGTATCAAATGTTCTGGTACAGCCTCCCAAACATACTTCAGCCATCATACTCTAAGCCTACAGCTTGTAATAATTAAACTAAATAAATGCTTTTGCTTAGATTCCTCATCAGGTATTAATTTTGCATAACTTCGCAGAGGTCAGTTAAGCTTATCTGTATTACTTCTTAGGCAAAATCAGGGATCTTAAAAAATGGCAGATGATTTAAGTTTCCTTCGATCCACCCTAGAATGTGGAGTGGTTTGTTTCATTTTTGTTACATTTTTAAATTCAACTACAGCTCATTACATTGTATTTTTAAACCATGGTATTTTTCATAAACCACTTTATATATCTTAAGAACTGAATGTTAAATTAGACAAATGATATAGCTACAGCTGGTGGAGATTAAGTAAACTTCTTAGGATACAGACTATGTTTTTCCGCTTTTTCAACAGATTGTTAGTGGTTTCCGGAAAAAAATCAATTTAAAATAACAAATAAACAGAATGACCCTAATATCCCATTAACATTTCTTGCTGTAACAGTGAAACTGATGCATTAACTAAGTATTCAAA
The DNA here is from genome assembly GCF_037157495.1 of Lathamus discolor. Classification (NCBI taxonomy): domain Eukaryota; kingdom Metazoa; phylum Chordata; class Aves; order Psittaciformes; family Psittacidae; genus Lathamus; species Lathamus discolor. The sequence continues at coordinate 74,234,328 of NC_088887.1, read as the reverse complement.
ACAGCAAAGACATGAATAAATTTTTGTTTTCATTTTTTTAGTAGAACTTCATGATTAAACATCATAGGGGACTATGTGTTCCTCAACTCCAAGTAATAAATATTTTATAAGAAGTATACCTGTTTCAGCCCACAGAATTACAGGAATGAGGTGGAGGGGAAGGAAGAACTGAAGCTGAAATAAATGGAAACAATACTGTTCCTCTAGAAGAGATCATATCCAAAGCTTCAAGAGGAAGGCCACATATGGTTCAGATCTATACTGTTACACAGAACATGAGAAAAAAAGATGGTTCTTCCAAGAAATAGTTGGAATGATGGCTAGTGTACATTCCTCATATGAAAACTGACCATGGAAATTACAGATCTATAAGCTATGCAGGTGGCAACTAATTGTCAGTTACTGGAGTACAATCTGACTTATTTCCATTTCCCTCTTTTGGGGTTTCTCCCAAGAGAGAGAAATGTGGCACAGCTGACATGTAGTCAGCGTATGGAATTGAAAGGTGTTTCTATATCCTAAGGCAAAGGTGTAACCACAGTGATTCTTTGATGACTAAGAAACACTCAGAATTAACTGTATTAAAAAACATTGATTGAAATTAATATAATGCTCCCATTAAAAAAAGATGCCACCCATCAATAACTGCATTCAGAGGCACCCTTAGGGCTGAAAAAAAATTATGAGAGTGGAACTCATGGTACTTCCTCCAGCGGAGGAAGATGCTGTTTACACTCTGAAGAAGTAAGCTATCTCTTACAAACTTTAAATCATCATTTGCTCCTGGTTCCAATTTCCTCATGGTACTTTTACTCATTTTCCTTCAGTACTGTCAGATCTTTTCAAAATCTGCTGCGTTTTCAGATTCATTTATGTCTCCAAAAGATGGGTCAATACTTACGAAAAAACCTGATAGATCTCGTCAGATCTTCCTTTACGCAACCTCAGTGTCCAAGCACCTGGATTTGCTTTCAGCTGAAAATACCCCTATGAAAAAAAGGAAAGGCAGACAATTGTTCTGTCAGTATTTCAGAATCAACCATATACACATGCAAAAATCAATTATTCCACATTTGGTACTTCAGACAAGGTTAGTAACCATCACCTACTCTCATACTAGCCCTAAAAGTACTATGGCAGTGATGAAGTCAACTATCACCTTTCCTGTATGTCCATCTGAATGTCTTTCAGTGCTCCATTTGGTTTTAGCTGAAACTGAGTTGTATACAAAATCTTGAATGGCAAGTAAATGAGCAGTAAAGAAACTGACCCTAGCTTAAAAAGAAGTTGTTAAACTGACCCTAAACTGAAAAGCTTATTTCTAAATTCAAATTTTTTTCCGGAACAACTTTTCAGGTCAACACAACTCCTTCCCAATTTAGGAACACTGCAGACAGCTATCACTATGTGAAAGCCAGACAAAGCATGCTTTGGAATGTGAAGAATCATTACGTTTCATCATGCTGAACAACCTCTAATGCTGAGACTGTATTCAGTACTTGTATAAAAATCACAGATTTACAGGTTAAGCATTTTATTCCTTGTGATACAGTATTTACAGAGAACAAAGAATAGTAAATCGGTAACATTTTATTAATCAAAATCCTTCCCTGTCAAATTACTTTAGCCAATAGAAAATAAATCTTTCACTTCAGAAATCACAAGATCTTCTCCTTTACAGATTACCAAAACGAAAAATAATTACTCTGGATGACCAGAAGAATTCTCAGGTGTGTGTTTGTCCCACAGAGGCTTTAAACATTTAGCTGAAGCATCTAAAATAAAAGTCTTATTTTGCCTGGATCATTGTGTAACAAAAATGGTTATTTTAACCATAATGTGATTCATACCTTAAATTTGTCAGTGGAATCTCCATCTGAACATAACAACCTCCTACCACCTACTCCAAGCAATGAGGCTTTCAGTTTAGGCACTTAAGATAAGAATCTAACATTAGGCTATATCCAAACCTATACTGGATTAGCAGTGGGCAAAAAGCAAATTAGAGATCCACATCTTTTGTAGATATTCTCAACTCCAGAATGCCCCTGGTATCTGCAGTGTTACTAAGCTTATAACACAGCAAAATGGATTTAAAGAACACAAAGCTCCTAAGGAATTCTCATGAAGAGTGTGAAACAGTAACGATTATTTCTGTCCTTAATACTTACCAGGTTGGCCATCACAATAGTATCAACCATGACAGGATTATTCTTTGTGCCCAGAGTGAACTGTAACCCTCGAGGAGGTTGTCCAGTTGTCACATCAAAGCAATGTCCTTCAAGCAATATATATTCTAGTTCATATTCTGCTGTAATTGGCCCTTTTATCTGTGGAAGGAACATCTCATCAATAAATTACATCATTTAACTATGTGGGAAAAGCAACATATTACAGTGACAAATGTGTTGTGTGGGATTCCCCTCAACTAAATTTAACTGTCGAAAAAAAAGAAAAGAGAAAAACCCTTCCAGGAGGAACTTCACTCAACTTTAAAATAGGTATCCAAGATAAAAGCGGATGAATCACTGTCTAGAGGAACATTATCTCCATTGTTGAGGAAACTGAAGCATCTCAACCTTGGTAAAGTAAATCCCAACCTTTATTTTCACAATGCCCATTCCACAATATACACCTTTGGTTAATCAAACATCCTCAATATTTTGCATAATTTTAATGGAACAGTTCTACTGACTTTGAAGCTGAGGAATTAAAAATATAATTAAAAAATTGTGAACTAAAAAAGGGTCAAATTTATTTTCATCTGGATTAATAAACCACCCTATATTCAGGTTTATTTGAAGATTTATCTAGATTAATCCTATTACTACAAAAAATACTTAAAAAATAAAAGAGAAATAGAAAGCTAACAGACAGAATCCCTTAACTGTTTTGATCTCAAAAAGTAGTATTTCTGTAAACATTATAAAGCCCAACATAGCAGATAAATTGCTTCAACTTGTACTCTGCATTGTCTTTTTTCTGTTTCATTGCTTTCTTTTAATACTTTTTTTTTTTTCCTAAAGTACGAGAGAATGTGGAAAAAAAGATGATGAAAATAAAAATGGCAAAATATGGACTAATCAATTACAACAGAAAATATTTCTGGAAAACAGGAAAAAAATTCTCACATTTCTATTCCCCTCTTGAAGTGAAAGGCCCAACACAAATTTTACAATGTTTACAAACTTACTTACATCCTTTAAATGAATGTTATCAAGATCACAGGAACTGTTCACTGCTTCAACCAACCAGCTTTCAGGAGTGATCATGTTTAGAGTCAAAAGGGGTGATTCTGGCAATTCTAGGAATTTTGCCACAGGTTCAGAAGGAAGGTGCTTGTTGATCCCATAAGTTAATTCTGGTTCCAGAACAAAACGATAGAAGCTGTTGAAAAAGAAGTGTTAGAAAACATAATACATTTATGCAGCATGAAGTTCCAAACATGAAGTTATCCTAAAATACTTTAGGACATCATGAATGTTTACCAAATTAATGATGTAGCTCCCTGTTCTTTCAGAATACTGACAGACAATGCCTACAGCATCTCAAATGGGCTGGAAGATAAACACATACCTATCTGCTTTTGATATTTTTTTGCTGTGAAAGCACATGGTTCCCATTAACATTCTAAATGGCTGGAAAGGTGTTTATCAAAGAGGCGCATCTAAACATCTTAACTGTGAAATACCTTGAATTCTACGAATCTCCATCACTAAACTAAGCAGGACTAATCTCTGATACTTGCAGCGCCAAAGACAGAGAGCTTTCCAGCTATTTAGCCATGTATTCCACAGGTACAGGTTCCTTGTAACAATAATTCTGATTTTCTTCCCTTCTCTATTGATGTTCAACAAAATTAGAAGAATCAGAACAGAGAAAGAACAGCACTTAAGACAGAGAGTGAAAGCAACAAGCAGTGAGTGCTTCATGAGGAAGGGGGGAAGGACATTAGTTACTCTAATAAAAAGTTAAAAGTTAAGAAAGTCTGTACCCATAAGGAGGAATACAACTTTCCCACAAATTATTTGGGCTAGTATATGAACGCAGTTCATACGAAACCATTGCTGCAAGAAAAATACAATTTGCCCACAGAGCAGATGTCAGAACACTTTTTCCTCTCACCCCTCCCACGCACAGGGAAATAGCCAGGCACTAGCATCTGCAAAGTGCCTAGCTTTAAAAGCAATCATGACAATGTTCACGTAAGATACCCAGAAGATTTACGATTAAGACACTCTCATGCAGTATAAGAGGTGTGAGTTTGTGAGTTCAATTCCTCTCAAACCAAACAGAAAGGAAGGACTTCTGTTTCATGGGCAAGTGATGAATTCTCTAGTCTGCTGATTAGAGGGCAGGCACTACCACTGGCCTTTCTCATAATATGATTATAGGTAAAATATCCGCCAAAGTAATGGCACTGCTTAAACATTTCACTTAGAGGGAAAGGAATCCCCCTTCTGCGGAATTCACTTCAGTATAAGCATCTATACCTGAATTAGTGGACCCTGTTTTTCGGACAGCTAAGACATTTCAGTTTAAGACAGATACTTTCACAGTATATTCTGAATTATAATAAGGTCTCAAATGCAGACTGCATATTTACTCAGATGAAATTCATTTTTAAGTGCTCTTAACCTGTAAAAATCATTGCACAGACTGTGGGCTGAAACAAGTGACCAAGTTACGCAAACAATCTCCCTCTGCAAGTTGTCACAGGCATGAAAGACTCTCCACTGATTTCTTTAAGGATTACTTACGAGGTGCATGTGACGGATTAGATCACTTCCCTATGATCCCATATTTGAAACCTTAGAATTTTTCTCTAGACAAGTGCAAACTGCTTAGGTAACATTCAACTTCCACTCAAATACAGTAACTAATGCAACAAAAGAAACCAGAAATACAAACCACTCTTTACTTTTTAAAGGGAGATAACACTGATAACACTGTTTTTCCAAACCAAACCAGATCATATACTTGTAAGAAAATCTATAAACTACCTACCTCTTCAGAGGTGCTTCTGACAGCTTGGATTTGCAGTTCAAAAACAACCTAAGTTTCATATTGATGATGTCTTTAAGTACCTACAGAAAAAAAAGATCTCTGTAAAATATGGTTCTTGGTAATCACCAAACTTTGAAAATAAGACGGTTATCCTTGTGACATGCTGTCACTTCTCAAGCTTCAGCAGAAATCTCAAACATTTTCAAGTTCTAAATATATCTGTGTATTAAGGGATGCTGTCAGATATTCCAAATAAAGATCTGACCTTTTCTAAAACTGCATAATTTAGCACATGATATTCTTAATAGTCAAAATGTTAATGTTTTCCCCTAGTGATGCAGTATTTTAAAGAGCTGCTATCCCTATTTTCCAATGCTTGAGTAAATGATCACCTTTCTTCTATTGCATTTTCTAGATTTTAAACCACTTGAAAGTTTGTGAGTACAACACATGCCTTTTATGAATAACCAACTTAAAACGACTTAACTCTTACTAAAATAGCTGTACGCAGTATATTGTTAAATATAGCAAAGCTCAGAAAATTACTTTAATACTTAATTAATGATTTTTAAATGTCAGCAGTAGATTAATGATGTGTTAAACTATTCAATCAACTTCAAAACATTCCAGCAAACTAAACTATTTCCACTCTCTCAGTATCTTCATCTGTTAATTTTAAAAACACTATTTTTCTGGATGCTGTTATATTGGAACCATAATATTAGGACAGTAATTTTTTTCTTATTTTTGTGAGCAATCTATTTTATTTAAAGTTAACAAGGTTATTAATTTCCTTAAAGCACTCTTAAAAACCTTTATCAAATTATCTTAATTTCTGCAGTTTCTGATCCAAAGTGCTTATTTGAAAGCATAAAGCAGCTGTGTCCACCTTTATGGATATTATTAGAAAAGCAAATATTAAAGCTAAGTTAAAATACTGATACCACTAAGGCAAAAATCTAAAATTACTGTAGCAGCAAGTAAATTTGGAACAAAGCAATTCAATGGTCATCCTTAAATCTCTCTTTTATTATAAACATTATTTCTTTACTCACTTCAGTCCATGGATAAGTATATCCTTCACTATAGTGCTATAACTTCATGTAGTCCTACGGACCTGTTCTGCTCTAGTTTCTCATTCCCATACTTTCTGTCACCTGAATACCATCACTGTAAAACTACCAAGACAAAAAATAAAGACTAGGGAACGGCGTAAGGGTGATGACAAGTGAAGAAGCAGGAACTAGGAACCCAACAGCACTGGAAGTGTAACAAGGGAAATGATTATGTGACATGGGCTAAAGACCTCCAAAATCAAAACAGAGGTCAAAGTGACTCAAGCAATTATCATTTGGAATAAAAATCATGTGTAACTAGTACTAGCTGGTCTCATCTACTAAAACACACCCAGAATTTTAAACATTGAAGAAAACTATTTCTCAAATAAAGATGCTGCGTCCAAAATGATGTGTACCTGCCTTGGGCTTTTCCTTCAAGCAAGACAAAAAAAAAAACTCGTCCCATCAGCTAATACTTTTATTTGGTAGTATCAAGCTTTCATTTTAACTGAGAATGGTGAAATGAAATATTTGATTCTAGAGAAAAGATAGTATTTCAGAGTCTTGAAATATGAATTTTTTTAAGTGTTTTACTTTGCTTCACATTATGCATGAAAAGTGAGTGGATGTTTCAACTTTTGATAGAAAAGGCATAAGAGGATATAAAAATGGAAGGGGAAAAAGCAGTGTAAAGATTTATGAAACTTTCATAATTACTGCAGAGAAAAAGATAAAACAGGATGCAGCAAAAATCAAGTTACAGACTTCAGAATTGTAAGAGACCATAAAGAGAAGACAAAATTTACATTTTTATGAGAAACTATAAAGGAACCTAAGGTAGAGTGATATTCTGCAGCTAGAGAAAAAAAAGACAATCATTTTAGGAGCTATGTTTTCAGGACTGATACTCTTTAGACGATCGATAGCTACACACAATGGAAGACTTCTAGATATGCCTGGCAGCATTAATCAACTGAGAAATACCCTTGCAAGAGCTGAAAGTTTTATAGTCCAATCTTCTTATGATGATATTATGGGACAG